>NC_138778.1:32759290-32829290 GCF_965119305.1 Pelophylax lessonae | reverse complement strand
AGCAGTCACATCACAATACAAGAGAACCAGTTCCATCAGCAGCCATACATGCCCACGCCATGACACTACCACCACCACGCTTCACTGATGAGGTGGTATTGCTTTGGATCATGAGCAGTTCCTTTCCCTTCTCCATACTCTTCCCATCACTCTGATACAAGTTGATCTTGGTCTCATCTGTCCATAGGATGTTGTTCCAGAACTGTGAAGGCTTTAGATGTTTGGCAAACTCTAATGTGGCCTTCCTTTTTGAGGCTCACCAATGGTTTACATCTTGTGGTGAACCCTCTGTATTCACTCTGGTGAAGTCTTCTCTTGATTGTTGACTTTGACACACATACACCTACCTCCTGGAGAGAGTGTTCTTGATCTGGCCAACTGTTGTGAAGGGTGTTTTCTTCACCAGGAAAATAATTCTTCGGTCATCCACCACAGTTGTTTTCCATGGTCTTCTGGTGTTGCTGAGCTGATCGTTGCATTCTTTCTTTTTAAGGATGTTCCAAACAGTTGATTTGGCCACACCTAATGTTTTTGCTATCTCTCTGATGGGCTTGTTTTGTTTATTTCAGCCTAATGATGGCTTGCTTCACTGATAGCTCTTTGGATCGCATATTGAGAATTGACAGCAACAGATTCCAAATGCAAATAGCACACTTGAAATTAACTCTGGACCTTTTTATCTGCTCCTTGTAAATGGGTTAATTAGGGAATAACACACACCTGGCCATGGAGGCAATTATCCCATTACTTTTGGTCGCTTAAAAATTGGAAGGCACATATACAAACTGTTTAATTCCTACACCTTTCACCTGATTTGGATGTAAATGCCCTCAAATTAAAGCTGAAAGTCTGCAGTTAAAGGGCATCTTGTTTGTTTCATTTCAAATCTATTGTGGTGGTGTATAGAGCCAAAAAGATTAGAATTGTGTTGATGTCCCAATATTTATGGACCCGACTGTACATTACAAGCTGCCAGCCTTCCATTTTGTACTGGAGCATCTGCCCCACCCAATCACTATGAAGTATGGATAGAAGTCTTCTTCAAAGAAGCTCAATAAAGCTTGCTTTGCTTCCATGCATCGGAAACTCCGCTGGATACCCATCTATTCTGCTTTCTCTGTGAATAAGAGCACCTTGAGTGACAACAATGTGAATAGATGAAACCTGAACCGGACCTTTGTTTTCTTTTTTTACAAGCAAAGGCCTTCTCAGCACCCTGCCAAACAAGCTGCCGAGGACTGTGCTTGTAATTTACTCTGGGGGGAAAAAAAAAAAAAAAAAAAAAAAGGTCCAGTTCATGTCTCATCTATTCACATTGTTGTCACTCTAGGTGCTCTCTTATTAAGCTTATTCACAGAGATGGGTTCAAAATGTCTAATGCAAGAAAGCTTTATTGAGCTTCTTTGGAGAAAACTTCTATCCATACTTCATAGTGATTGGGTGGTCCTTTGCTTGGAGGTGTCCATATCCACTGAAATATATGGGCTATTATCAGCAGAGTGGGAAGTGGTGTCAAGGATCCAACTACACCTCCCGATGATTACACATCTAATACTGCCTTTACTGACCCATTAGGAGTATGCCAAACTGGATCTACACCTTCTGGTAAGCCCCCCGTTGATGGTGGTGGTTACTCTACGCACAGTGTTTTTGACTAATGACATGGAATATATACAGTGGATTTATTTCTTCACAAAACATTAGTCATTTTCTTCAATCACGCTTATATTTCATTTAAACAATGTAATGGGTATGTATATATATTATACGTTTTAGCGCTGCACATTGTTTCTACTGATTTTACATGGATTGTTTTTGGTTGGGTCAGCTGCTTTCACAATTTTTACACATTAGAGTGGTATTTGAATTTCCTTACTGGATTTTTAGTTAATCGTTGACTTCCCCTAACAGAAGAGGTTCATGCCTTCATAAGGACCTGGGGCTGTGATATAAACAATGCCGAAACGTATGCATTACACCTACAATATACTGATGGAGGCTACAATGCTTGCAGGCTTTGATGCAAAAGTTTAGTAAATGCCCTTTTCTTATCTTTAGTTAATGTGGGTGCATTTGTGACATTTTTGCAAAACTAGACTATGCTTTTAGGCATGAGAGCCTACTAGTCATTTGAGAGTACAAGAATTGGTTTTCAGAGGTGCTTCTATGAGCATTATAAAATTTTTCTAACGTTTAAATAAAAGCTGAACATTGTACACGCAATTTAAACTTGGGTTTTTCCTTTAACAAAAAACACACCGCTTGTATGTATTATGCTACATTCACACCTGAGCGTAGCGTTTTTTACCACGATTTACAGGCGTTTTTTGTGCAGGCGTTTTTAGATTGAATAGAGACCAATGGAAAACGCCTGTAATCTGCCCAAAAAGAAGCTCATGTACTTTGAGCGTTGGGCGTTTTGCTCACAGCGTCAAAACGCTCAGATGTGAACAGGGGCCATTGAAATGAATAGGATTTGTCTTGTTGGGCGTTTTGAGAGCTGATCCTAGAGCAGAAAAACTCCCCAAAAACGCCCCAAAACGCCTACATGTTAACGGAGCCCAACACACAACCAAAGTAATATTGAGCATTGTTACACATTTCTACAGCTCTAAAGCCAGACTGCAGCAAAACTGCAGTGTAAAAAATGCACTGCGGCGATCTGGACATCCACTTAATTTTGCCAGCATCCTGCCGTTTTACCTGCGGTGTGAGCATTCGTTAAACAGCAAGAAAGTGCACAAGCTGAATTTACTATAAAAATATATATATTTACCGCAAATTTGGACAACACATAGGCACCGGCTCCAACCCCAATCCCTATGACGGACTTTAGGCTGAAACACAAAAAAGAGAAATTAAATGAGTTTTTAAAATGTCAGGTCCATGTTCGAAGTACAGACAGACTGATTACAACACATTGCAATGTGAAAAGCAGGTGGGCACAGCAACCAATCAGAATGAAGCTTTCATAAATCTTGACTCCAGTAAACTAAAATCTACTTTGTTCAGAGAATGGAACTATAGTAGCACAGCGACGTCTTTTAGTTCCTGGAGAAGGTATGGAAGAATGGGGTCTGCGACATCATTGCATCCTGACAGCTCATAGATAGTTGGCTACAATGTGTGATGTTTACCGGCACCAGTGTGTTCTAGGATTGAACAAAAGAAATGATACCTGGCTCTGGTCCTCAATGCTAGCCACAAGTGAGTTTTTGTATTTGCTTTAAGATCTGATCCAATGTAACATACATGGTTTATAATCCATCAAATTACCGTCAACCGGTCTGGCCACTTTTTAAAATTTGACCCTAGAAGAACTGGATTGGCTTTATGGTACACAAGCCTGAACAGTGCATGCAATATATTGCTGGATGGGGCCCTTATAAGAACAAGCCAGCAATTGACTGATCTGGCTTCAAAGCCGGAGGAATGTGGCCTATGAAAAGACTTGCACGTGGGTATTGCAAATAATTTAAGATGGGTTTGCTATGCATTCTTATTGACTGTATAGAGGAATAACAACAGTACAAAATGATCCCAGACTGACCTAAAAGCCAAGCTACAAGTACTGTAGCTGCTGACTTCGCTGTCCAGGGATCCAGCACTGTCCTCACTCGGAGTGGTTCTCTGCCAGTCTTCGAGTCCACAGGGCCGCCATCTTGGATGTAGCAAGTTAGCTGCGAGTCCCTGCGGCTTTCACAGCCAGCTTCCCGCTGCGCCTTGTGAATGGACCCGCAGCCTCCTGGGACCTATGACGTGTCCCAGAATGTTGTGGACAAGGACAGGGGGGCGGACACCAGCTGGAATCGCCTAGGCGATCAAAGCAGAGGTGGGAGCTGGTACCGGCCAGAAATAGGTACCCGCTTCCAAAAAAAAATAAAAATTAACCACATGTATGGGGGAAGGGGGGGGGTGAAGATCCACTTTAACTACAATGGCCTTTAATCTTCAATTCTAGCGTACTGACTGGACATGGAAAGAGCCGTAGGAGACTGATGGAATCATACTTTAAATCTTAAAACACTTTAAATTATCCCTACAGCCAATGTGGTTGAAGAAGAGAAAGGTCTGACCACAATGTGCAGAATGCTCTGAGACCTCAACAGTGCAGTCACCGACATCCCTCATCCACAGCACCTTTACATTTACAGGCCACGTAGTGAGCGGTAGATTGTGCACTGTGCACAGAGCATTTCCCCGAGTCCATACAATAATCACTGCAGTTACACCACTGCCACCATAAGTCTCCCACCAGGAAAAATTCAAAAAGGAAAATGCGTCTTCCCTTAAGATAATTTCAAACATTATATATTTTTACCTCTATATAATAAAGACATTACATGTCGATTTGCCGTTTCCCTACTGTTGACTCCATTTCATGGGGCCTGACAAACAAATCAGTAAGTCGTACAGGAAAGGCAATTTTTAGAAAAACAATGGAGAGTGATTAAGCTATGGATAAGGGTGGTTTATTTGGCACTTTCCAAAAGTTTTGCCCTTATACTTTAAGCCAGCAAAAAAGGAAAAAAGGAACAGACAAATGACAGCAATCAGAGTGGCTAGTACTTCCGCCTACCAGCACTAGGGTCATCTGTTTAAATCCTAACCAAAGCACTACCTGCCTGGAGTTTTCATGTTCTCCCTGTGCCACACTCCATACATGCTGGTAGATCAATTGGCTCTATTATGTGTATGTATGAATGTGAGTTTGGGACCTTTGATTGCAAGCTCCTTGAGGACAGAGAGTGATGTGAATGTACAATATATATGTAAAGCACTGTGTAAATTGTTGGTGCTATACAAGTACATACAGTAAAATGCCATGCCAGTCCAGCTGCATTACATTTTCTAAAACAGTGGTTCTTAACCACCAGGCCATGGCCTCCACCAGCTGCAGATCCTTGAGCTCTCAACCTCCCGTAGTGCCCTCATCCGCCGACAGAAAATCCAGCCCTCCATAGCTTAGAACCCCTAACCGTGTTCCACTTTGCCCCTCCTATTCCCACAGTGCTCCACAGCCTCCACCAGCGATCTCATTACCTACAGGGCCAGCCTGTGTCTAAAATTGTTAGAAATTACCATGTATAGGTCCAGCAACATTGTTCTAGTTTTACATAAATGACCACTTTCTTACCTTAGGTGTGTTAGGACAGCAGGCATCATCTCAGCCAGGTCATCCATTGTAGGATACTGGTACCTGGAGAAGACAAAAACACATTTACAGCTAAATGCATCAGTATATACAAAGTAAAACTCATCAACAAGATCAATATATAGCCACCAAGAGCAGGACTGTACACGGAATATTACACATTTCAAGCATTATTATCTTAACATAAAACAACTGGTATGAATGCATGAACTAGGAGCAATCAGAAGCCTTCTTGTGCTATGGTAGTTTGTCCCTAAATCCCTAGCTCACTTGCTGAAAAGAAAGAAAAAAAAAAAACACAACACTTCAAAATACTATCAGGGTGGTACAGAAGATGCTTTCAAACAAGTCTTCTGAGACTGGCCAAAAATTTTACCACTTAATACACAAACAACCCGCTTGCATTCCTGCTTAAAGTGTAGTGAAAGGCTACAGATTTTTTTGGTTAACTTAATGCATTCTCATGTTCAGCTCCCCAGTCTGCTCTGGGCAGAACCTAAACCGTTAAAATTTAACTAGGATAACATTTAGACCAATACAATGAGTCTTCTACAGCGGATTGGTTCCTTATAAGTCCTTTTTTAGGGTCCATTATACATAGGAACTCTGGTAGAGTTTTTGTAATCATTCCCCGCTATTGCCAAGAGGGGCACAAGTTATTTTAATACTGAATTGATCATCTTTGCAACGCCACAATCTGAAGGATACATGCTGAAAACATACCTCCCACTGTTCTTTGATTAGACCCTACTCACTCCATGCCCTAATGTAGGTTTCAATAGATTTAATTTTGCCTAAAGAATTACATTTGTGCAGTATAGTACCTTACCCCCTGCTCGGTCTCTCCTTAGCTGCCCCTGTAGGCTCACCACAGGGTGGTCTAGGTGGAGAGCCCTTTTTTTCCCCTGATGTGGGTCCGTGGTGTTTGGGACAGAAAACAAGGAGATCAGCACTAGCCTCAGTGGATATAGGGGAACCACAGCCAACATGAACCAATATAGTTTATTGAAAATTGATAGTGGAGAATAAAAATCCAAACCGGTACGTGAAGTCCCTGATGGATGAGAGGTGTACACCAAGCATCGCCGCCGGATGGGGTCTGCTCTCTGATGGAGAAAGTTTGAGCTGGTTGATTGTGCAGCGAGGGGAGGGGAGCGCACCGAACCAGCCGGTGTGCACTTACACTTCCTGCTTCTACCTCCTATGCTGCAGAGCTCAACGGAGCGGGATGGATGCATGCAGACAGAGACCGGAAGGACGTCACTACCGGATGTGATGAAACAGGAAATCAGCGCCAGCTTGACACGCACAATGCCCAGTTGCCGGGACGACATGTTTTGCGGAAGACAAAGCGAGATACATCTGAAGAAAGGCTCCATCATACCAGCCTAAAACGGTTATGTGAAATACTTCTGAGATGTACTGAATTGTACTTTATGGACTTTTTTTCCCCAAATAAACTTTATGTGCCGAGAAGGAAAATGGATGGGCCAAGGGGACTTTTAAAGGGATACTGTCATCAAGACAAATAGCAGAAAATCCACATATATGTAAAATATGTGTATTGTGTATCTTTACATATATGTGGATTTTCTGCTATTTGTCTTGATGACAGTATCCCTTTAAAAGTCCCCTTGGCCCATCCATTTTCCTTCTTTACATTTAATTGGGACGTGGATACTTGTACTTTTTTACTAATTCTCTTGTTGGCTAGCTGTCCCCTTTGTCTATACTAAACTTTATGTGCCACAATCCCTGTGGACTTTCTATATATGACCAGTGGGACAGCCTTAATGCATTTGCACTGAAGCATTGAAGCAAACACTGCCGTGCTGTTCACCACTTCTGAGATTGAATATATTACACACAATCGCTAGTGGATGTCCACTGGGACCTTTTGATCAGCGAGGAGAGAGGCTGGACGAAGTTCTGTATATGTAAAGGACGTGGAAAGGACTGTCATTACAGTAGGACTTGTGTCGCAATTGGATATATGCTATATTTTATTATTTTTTTCCTACAAAAGCGGAGTTACCTTTTAAATGTGAATAAATGTGTTTTTAATGCCTCGTACACACGCATCGATAGTTGGCCGTGAATTTTCGGCCAACGTCCAATTGGCCGATTTTCAGCTCGTTAGTATGATGCTTTCGACAACCGACTGACTTTTCGGTCAGTCAGTACAGATTTCGGCAGACAAAAATCTGTTGAGCAAGACTGGGCATGCTCAGAGAAGAAAAAACACACGGAAAGTAAACCATCACATGACATCACTTCTGAAGTTGGTTTTTGTTGGCCGAGAAAATTTGTGTGCAGTCTAGAGCACATTTCAACCAACACAACACTGGACAAAAGATGGCCGATCGGTCGGCCGATAATTGTTGCGTGTGTACGAGGCATAAGTCTCTGAATCATATTTTAGTCTGTTCGTCCTCCCAACACCATCCACAGTGCCCTCTATTTTCTTTAGTGTATGTATCAAGGATGTGGCGCTAGGTATACTGATCTCACCACATATTAGATCATAAGGTGGTTAAAATAATACATTTTTACATTTGTCCCAAAGTAAAAGCTACTAATTGGGAAAAAAGGACACCACCCTCCCATTTTCCCTACAAATAACCAGATGGAAATAGGACTTGGCTATCATGCTAACCCTGCATCTTCTAAATACCATGATCCACTTCACTGGAGAAAAATATGCTGGTCAGGATTTCTGCATTCACTAGATACCGGATCCAGGTCACTGATTTTAAACTAGCCAAGTCAAAGTTGCAGCATGACAGTCAAGCAACATCAGCAGCCCCCGGATTTCTCCATTTCTATTGCACCCATCAAGGAACCCAATCCACTCAGACATGTTGACTGCAGAGCCACAGAACTCAGAAGCCGGCATACATACCCAGATGGAAATGAAGGAGCTCCCATCTGCTGTCCGGGGGCATCCACATGGCAAACTGCAAAATGCTGTGTGATTTCATGCATGTCTTCATAGTTAAAAAATGTGTTGAAGCAAGATTTGTCTGTAAAGATTAAAAAGACAAATAGGATTTTATTTCACATCACAGATAAACGGTGTGCCTTCATGCTGCTGCAAGCACACACCAAACAACTTCCCACCGAGCAGCATAGAGAAAAAACACAACATAAACCTACTGATCTGCCAGATTATCATTCTCAATTGGTGATGATCACTGTCTAGGTGGCCCATGGTAATTTTCACATCCTCTCTCAAAACTATGGCCCTCCAGCTGTTTGCGGAACTACACGTCCCATAAAACATTGTAAAACTGACGTTCACAGACCTGACTAGGCATGATGGGAAATGTAGTTCCTGAACAAATGGAGGGCCATATTTTGGAGACCCCTGCTCTATGCCATCCCTAAAATACATATTGTAATGCATGTTTTGACATGCACCCTACTGTGAAAGAGTCCTAAGAGTTGACCAGCAATGCAATGGACGCAGTGCAAACCAGCCAATAAACTGTACAGAAAAAAAAGCAATTACTCAATTCAAAGGTGTGGACAGAACCATAGTTGAAATATATATATTAAAAAAAAAAAAAAAAAAAACCTTAGGGGCATGGAACCCCATGGGTGAAAGAGGGGGTTAGAATGGCATGTGGACACCATAAAAAACATTTTACAAGAATAAAACCAATAAGAATAAAACAAGCTACAAGAATAAAAACCAAAAAGAAGGTACCTTGAGAGATCCAAATAATGTTGCCAAGACAGTATTTAATTGCTGGTTTTCTATCAAGAAGGCATAAATTGTAAGTAAAAACCTCTGCCGTACAACGGTGTATAAAAACAATTAAAAACAAGAAGCACATGATAAGTCCGGAGTCTAAAGTGCAATATAGAACTGTCAAGTTGCCGAGTTCACATGTTCAGTATCCACTACCCCTGTGAAGATCACAGCGGAACAGTGGTATACCTGGATATGGCCAAATGGGCACAGCGCAAAAAAACATCTATGCATGTTCAGATAGCTGCAGAGTGACAGTGTTCAGTATCCACTACCCCTGTGAAGATCACAGCGGATCAATAGCGGTATAGCTGGATAGGGCTAAATCGGCACTGAAAAATAATACAACATCAATGTGTGCAAAGACCGCAATGGCAATAAGGATGGACCTAAAGGAGATCACCTGAAAAAAAGGATGATCAAAGCGGAGTTCCGGCCACGAAAATTTTTTTACCCCGGGACAGTTAGGGCTAGTACATTCTACAATGGATAGCCTCTGTACTGTCCCGGGTCGCACTTACCTTTTAGAAGAAATACTTACCTTGAAAATTTCTTCTTCAGCGCTGCCATCCCAGGTGTGGGCAGCTGAAGCCAGCACATCCTCTTCTGCGTCCTCTTCTCCTAGAATGTGCCTGCACCGGCCCCGCTCGTCACCCCTCCACAGCTTCTGGGCATGCCCAGAAGCTGTTTAGCAGGGAATGAGCACCCACATCAGAAGTGACGAGCTGGGACGATGCAGGCGCATTGATTCCTGGGAGCGATGACGTTCAGCTCCCAGGAATCAATGCAAAGAGGAAGGGACGGCGCGGGCCGCCGCAGAGGGAGGAAGTGGAAGAAAGGGGAGTATATTTTTCTTCAATAACAAGGTAAGTAAACAAAAAATAAAAAATCGTAACTATCCATTTCTTTTTCAGGTGACCAAAAGCAAGCGGATGGCCCAAAATCGATTATGTCGATTTTGTGGCCGGAACTTCTGCTTTAAGTTAGTAAACCACGCTGATGATACAGCTGAAGGTGTGGTGGAGACAAGGAATGGCTAAACAGAGCTAATTAGGCTGCATATTCAAAGTAAATAAATATTTTTTAAATCTACAGAGCCGGGATGGCTGTAAAATATATAGTGACCTTAAATCTGGGAAATGAAAATATATAGCCAAGTAAAAAGACTGCACAATCCATAGCAGTAAATGAATGAAACACTGGTGAAAAGCCTAGACGGCAGTGGGGTTGGGTTGACGGTCTGAAGGGGATAGAAAGTTGAAAATAACCAGGCATGTGAGACAGTCCGCTTCAATATAGATGGAAAGTAAAGTAGTGTTGGAGGACAAAGCAGGCATCCACATGAGGATCGTTATACATAGTGATAATGGAAGAAAGTGTCCACTCTATAAATATGAAGGCACAGGCAGTGATGGACACAGTTATGGCGCAGACGGTCAATCCTATTTAGCCTCTGGAGGTATACTCATAGCACTGTCCATGATCGGAGGCATCATCATTCAGATGGATACTCACTGCTAGAAATCTAGACTCCAATTTGGTCTAAAAAGGACATCCAGTTGAACAGTAAGCTGCTAGCTGCTCCCATACACTTCATTAACAGCAATGGTGCAGAGCAATAGGAGAGCAGTGATGAATTCAGACGCTGAATGGAAGGCACAGGTGTGGAATCAACCGGTGGTGAAGATGAGCACCGCAGTCCCAACTGTGACAGAGCCTGGTTTAGCATGAAAACAGTCCATCCTTATAACATAGCTCAAAGGATAGCCATGTAGTTCCTCAGGAACTACCTGAGGAAGCTTGCATTAACCCAAGCATGCAAAATGCGTAGAAAACCATTTTGGGAGGCCTTCATAGTGGTTATAACTAACCAGTTATAACCACTATTGTTCCACTGAACTTCACAGGGGTAGTGGATACTGAACACGGCCACTCGACAACTTGACAGTTCTATATTGCACTTTAGAGTCCAGACTTATGAGCTTCTTGTTTTTACACAGTCTTATAGTGGAGATTGTTTTCCTTACAATTTACGTCTGATTGCGGGTTTTCCATCAATAGAATACGGTTATGGCAACATTTGGATCTCTCAAGGTACCTTCTTTTTGGCTTTATTCTTGTAGCCTCCTTTTTCTCGTGGTTGAAATATAGTAGGTGGCCCTATTCCGATTCTAGGCTGCTACCTCTGAAAGCACAAGCAACAAAGGAAGTGCCAGACAAACAATGCTTGGATGTGTACAGAGGAGCGTCTGGCACAAAAAGTTCCATCTCATGTGAAGGACTTAAGGCTACATTCACACCTGAGCGTAGTGTTTACGCACGTTTTACCGCGATTTACAGGCGTTTTTTGTGCAGGCGTTTTTAGATTGAATAGAGACCAATGGAAAATGCCTGTAATCTGCCCAAAAAGAAGCTCATGTACTTTGAGCGTTGGGCGTTTTGCTCACAGCGTCAAAACGCTCAGATGTGAACAGGGGCCATTGAAATGAATAGGATTTGTCTTGTTGGGCGTTTTGAGAGCTGATCCTAGAGCAGAAAAACTCGTCAAAAACGCCCCAAAACACCTACATGTGAACGGAGCCTAAAACATTTAACGGTTAAGAGCATCAAATACAGCAATTGCATTTTGGGGGAAGCCCCCCTCCCCTCCCATCAGGGCTCAAGCAGCTGAGGTTAATAAAATCATGACAGAACTATCTGACGCAGTCTTGCTGGATCTACTCTAGTGCTCATGTCAACCTGTGTCTATATTGCATATTGGCCTTTTTTGGCCTTATACGATGTCCAGTGCTTGTTTTTTTTTTTTTTTTTCCGTACAAGAAAAGGACAATGCACTAAAGGACCTGTGTTGAGGCCTGATGAAGACCAACGTCTCCTGAAAACTAACAACTCTCCATCAGCAGCAGATAGTCTTCCTCAAGCCTCAACACAGGTCTCCTAGTGAATTCTGTTGTGGTTTTATTAACATCGACTGACCAAGCCCTGAAAGCCTATTTCCCCCCACACAATCACGTTGGCTGTGTTTGATGTTCTTAACCATTAAATGTTCCAAAGTCCTTCAAGTGACATGAACTTTTGTACCAGGCAAAAATATACAAGTATAAATGGCGCCAACCTATTACTTGGTAGCTGCCCCTTTAAGTTGACTTGCCACTCAAAAATGAATAGGTAAAGGCGCTACTCTTTGCTGTGCGCAAAATATGCCCATTTATCCAAACTAAGCAATACTCGGTTTATCCACCCTGCAATTATAAACAATGCAGCAGCAATCTAATATGTGTTACATACAGTAATTGTGCACACTTGGTTAAAAAAGGTGTCAAAAAAATATATGAAAAAGTGTCCATAATTTGCTTCAAATTATCCACCGTGCACCAAAATCCAAAAAAAAAAAAAAAAATTCTAGAAAATCGCCTTTCTCGCCAAAGAACCGCAAACCAGATGGGACGTCATCAACACCCAAAACTAACAGTAGTGACCAGACCTCAATGCATTGCACCAATATCGGGTCCTCAAAGTCCTGAGGCCAGGTTGCTACTGTTAGTTCCAGGTGTTTACGTCATGTCCAGTTTGTGTTTTTGATTTTAAGTGTCTTTGGAGAGAACGGTAGGATGGTTTTGTAGCAACATGCAGGCTGATTGAGCTGGTGCCAGTTTGGGCACAACAACAACATGCAAGTGCAATAGACTGGTTGTATTATAAATCCTGATTTTAAATGTACAGTACTACATGATATACCCACCATTGCCTTTTGGGGATTTAGGACTACATATGGGATGTGAAAGAGGAGGAGAACACACTGGGAGGCATTATCCACGCTATACACGGGCATACATTACATGGCTGTTTAGGTCTATATGGCCATAATGAACTGGTGAGTGTCCCCCTCTAAACACACATGGTGGAGCACTTAAATTTGGAGATCTGAGAATGTCTTATTTAGGACACACGGTGGATGGGACTTTGATTTACTGGGGGGTAATTATTTGAAAAATAATTTTTGAAGGTTTTTTTTGTTTGATTTTGGTGCACGATGGATACTTTGGAGGTTATAGACCCTTTCATATATGGGTGCGTCTTCTAAAATTAGAATATCAAAAAGTTAATTTCAGTAATTCAATTTAAAGGAGGAAGGGCTCTTTCACACGGCCGCTCCGTGTGAAAGCTCCTCTGCGGGACTTTTTTTTTTTTTTTTTCACGGAGCGGATGACATTTGTGTCATCCGCTCCGTATGCCCGCATATCATCCCATCCGTTTGCGGATGATATGCGGACATAATGTAAGTCTATGGGGATTGCGGATGACACCGCTGACATCCGATTTTCCTTCCTTTCAGTTTTTTGAACGGAACAAAAATAGGGTTCTGTTCCATTCCAAAAAACGGAACAGAACTGAAAGGAAGAAAATCGGATGTCAGCGGATGGTATTCCGCTGACATCCGCAATGCCATAGACTTACATTATGTCCGCAAGTCATCCGCAAAAAAAATAGGATGATTTGCGGACAAAAAAAAAAAAAATAGGATGATTTGTGGACAAGCGCTCGGAGCGGCCGTGTGAAAGGGCCCGAAGTCTGTTGATTTTTTTTTTTTTTTACCTGGAAAGTAAAGGCATAATCGCACATTAGGCGACACTTGCCTCCATCTCACCCATCTTCCTTCGGGTCTTCGGACTCTGGCTGGGCTACTGGCCGAGCCTCATGAGGTCACTCCTGCACATGCGCCCGGGAGCCGCTGGACATGGCAGAGGGCTCTGAAAAATCTGCACAGGAGGCCGTTCCTTCAGAGCGCATGCACCAAGGCTGTGCAAGTTTAGGAGATATTTCCAGTACCTATAGGTAAGCCTTGTTCTAGGCTTACCTAGAGGTACAAACATTACAGGGGGGGGGGGGGTTTAAAACCACTTTAAAAAGTTAAAACTCCTATATTTTATATAGATGCGTTACACAGAGTGATATATTTCGAGCATTTAATTTACAGCTAGTGAAAACCCAAAATTCAGCATCTCAAAAAATGTGATTATTAATAATTCTAAAATAATAAATTATACTGAATTTTGTGTTTTCACTAGTTGTAAGCCATATTCATCAAACCTAAAAAATAAAATGCTTGAAATATATCACGGTGTAAGGCATAAAATCAGTGGGTTTCACTTTTTGAATTTAATTACTGAAATAAATTAACTTTTTGATGATATTCCAATTTCATATAGATGCACCTGTATACAATTTTGTTCACATCCAGGAATTTATTGCATGTCCTCAGTGGGGCAAATCAGTCCCCTAAACCAAAGCCCTCTAGAGAGTTTAAAAAAAAAAAAAAAAAAGCTCTGCCGTTTAGGGCCACTTTTACTAACTTGTTTGGTTGTCGGAGAAGACTTGTTTACACCGCATCAACCTGATACAGCCAAAAAAGCCAGATTACACACTCCTCGCTGGCAAGCTGTTGGGGGGGGGGGGAACCATAAAATAAAAAGACATCCAACTAATTCAAAAGAATTTTTGGTGGCCAGAAACCGCTACCCCAGCAGGAAAGTTGACAGCTTGAGTGGAGAACACTTTTTACTCAACACAAGACTGACCAGTACACTACATATATGAGACAAGCCATGTTTTCTCCTTACCAATGCAAGCCCTGCTTTCTGCTTAGGGATGCTGAGAAACTGTCTATGTCTCATTCAATTTTATATGGCCATTTAACAAAAAACAAAAACAAACACCACACAAGAAAATTAGTCTTACGATTCAGGCCAATGTCATGGTATGTCAGGATCACGGGTCTATTTCCTTTCGGGACACCACGCATGGTGACATGCAAGACGCCATGAGCAGTCTCAATATCATGTTCCTACAAGAAAAGAAAAAGGGGGGGTATATGTAATTAAAAGTTGTACCTTTACTTGTGGTCTTTTTTTTACCTTGGTTTGCATCAAGATCTAAAAGTACAAGCCTAAATAGCACCCTTTCTTCACCCCCTGGTGCCCAGGTTGCAGCCTTGGTACTTACTGGTTACCTCTGGGCCCCAGCAGTCACTACTGGTAGTTGGACCATTGGTATGAAAAGGGGACAGTAAAGGCAATGATCTTTTAGTTTCAGGTCACTCTTAACTGTATCCTTCAGCATGTTCCCAGTCTACAAAACACCTACGGCAGGTCACTAGTCATCTCGTGTAGAATATCCAACAGGTTTCTGAATTATGCATATGGGTTGTGTGGTCCCCATAGGGATGTCAGGGGCTGCAGCTGAGGTCCCACCATTTCTGGTAAGTAGGCAACCCCTGATCTAAACAGACCTTCTCATAAAGCAAGTGGACAGGCTGTCTAAATTAACAGGGACCTGGATAACTGGTAGGATTTCAGAAAGACAAATATCCAAATCAAACTTGCGCCCAACTAAGCCCCACCTACTTTATGCAGAAGTAGGAGGTTTAGTCAAACACCTCCCTCCCTTAAAGTGGCACGCCAGTCCCCCAATAAATTTTTATAAAAAGCTCCCCATGATGGTCCTTTCTTGCACATTAATATTTGCATACTGTTCCTAATCGGTCTTCACGGTAGTATACTTTAAAATTAGTCATCTCTTACATCTCAGAAGCAGGCAGGGGCCATCTCAGATGGGGGCATCTGAAGCCCACTCGTGCTCTTTTCTGGGATTCGGTACAGCTGGCTACCCAGCATGCACCTCCTGATTTCATCACTACACAGCTTCATTGCTGGTTGCCATAGCAATTGGCAGAAGTTCCTGGCCTATTGCTATGGCAACCTGTCAATCAAACGAGAACCTGTATAGGCAAGTGCGGTCAGGGAAAGCTGCAAATAGCATGAGATTTTATTAGGCTTCCTGAAAACTCCTGAGATAGACGACACTGATATCCCAGGAGTCAATGGGACTTGCCTAATGACCGCATCACCTAGGCGGCCGGGACAGGAAATGCTGCCCGAAAACAAAAAAAAGTATCTACATACTGAAGAAAAAAAAAACAAAACAAACACTTTTTTGCCCTTTTGTGATCAAGATTGTAACAAGCACAAAGCTGAGATACTGAAACTGGCAAACTAGTTCAGCAACCATATATGCCTTCTGTGACCTAATAACAGGGGATTGTATAGCTACATATAGGCACTTTGAGACCCAACTACCATATAAAACATTAAAAAGAGTTTTGTATTTTTGGGGAAGCGAGTACCTAATTTTTGCAGGTACCTGCTCCAATGGCCTAACACCCCCCCCCCCCTTTCCCCAACCTGCTGAGACACTTTGCAGGTCCCACAAAACTGAGGGTCCATTCACAAAGCACATGCTCAATGGAAGGCAAGCTGTACAAGGAATAACAGCTGGTTTCCCTTAGTAAACATGCTGGCTCCAGGGACATGAAGACCGGTGAGGATGGCACTGGATCCTTGGACAGGTGAGTGTCTATTTTTTTTTTAAAGTCAGCAGCTATAAATACTGAAAAATGAGGACTGAAGATCCTCCTTAAGGGCTTCGATGTATGCATGTGTTTGGGGTGTGCTTTTGATAAAGGTAAGGCAGGTGTGCCATTATGCAAGTTTGTATTTTTGTAAAGTAATTTTTTTGTCTCATCTCCAGTTTGATCATTTATCGTGATTACATGTCTCGTGAATAAATATTCTTATATATTCCATACTGTAGCCTGTTTTCACTAAGATTGGTATATGCTTTTAAAAAGAAATTAATCAATAAAAAGAATTCGCTACATATTGATTTGTGGAAATAAGTTGAGATTCTCCTTCCGCACAGATCTTTGCTTATTGACATAAAATAGACACTGTTATATTCAGAACAGTATAAACATTCTGACAATGCATTATCGTGTTATTGGCATGCGTATTCCATTAGGTTTTTAAATTTAAGATTCATAGTGGCTAACCTTAACCATCAAAGCATGTTCTTACCTGTAGCAAACTTAACCTCTATGGGCCTCTCAATGCACTAAAAGGCAGTAAAATCCCAGATGTAGTATTTAACACGTGCTGCACTGCAGCATAGAGATGGGAACAAGCACTATTTTTATCTTGGGGATCCTGGACACATGCATTTTAGCATGTGGCAACGTGAGAGTTAAAAAATACAACCTTGCAATATGGGCTCTAAGGCTTTATAAACTATGTGAGCTGTTGAACACATACAGATCATGTGGTCAATTACTCAAAAACAATGGAAGTGGTCAATTACTCAAAAACAATGGAAGTAATTGGAGAATGCACCACTGGTGATCACCACGGGGGTACATTCCACATACTCCCTGCCCAAACATATAAAGTAAGGATTGTGCAGAAACCGTTGCTTTCGAGACAAATATCTTTATAAATATCCCACTAATGTCGATCATTAAAGAAAACCTGTATGGTTCCACTAACTGACACCTCACCCAAGGTTTCTAATTTAAGTTCTGATTTTCTGAGCAAGTCAAAGTATGAGCTGGCCAAACACCATGCAATCGGATTGTGCAATCTCTACTGATCTAGCAATCTACTGATCTACCAACAGTTATGTAGGAGTATAGTGTATCCAAATACTAAAATAATACTAATGAAATTGAATAGAGCTATAACTACAGATATGTTGGCAGATCTAAGGGCGACTATATAGAGAAATGTTAGGGTCAGGTACAATTAGACAGTGTAGGTACCATGTATAGCTGTGCATACTTCTCTAAGGACACATGGCAACTAAGGCATGGAGTGCTGCATTCTGGGGAGGCAGATGGAACTTTGTGCATTTCTTAATTTGTTTTTGGGTGTTTCTGGGGTGGACTGGAACAGCAGGGAGGAAGTGCACACTCCGTATGATGCATATAGTAAAGTGTACCTGTCACTTTGCCTACATTTTTCTATACCACTGGTCTTAATGGTCTGAAAAAGTCTTGTTGCCCCAACATCCTTAATTTCAGTTTTCCATCTGATATTTTTAATGAAAGAAGATTTCCAAAAAGTTGGAAATTAAAAAAAAAAGGAAGGGGGGGGGTTACAATGCTTCATAGCATGATTAGGGACTTAAGTATTGATAAGATACAAAAATACACAGGTCATTAATTCCACAGTGCTTTTGGTTCATGTAGCATTGCCCAAGAAGAAAATCCTTTTATTAAAAAAAGACACGAAAAAAAGAGTAGATAATTTAGCAGAGGGTCTTTAAATGAAAACTGTCCAATAAGGTCTGCAACTTGCTTATCGCTAAAGTTGGTGAGCCACACTTTCACAATATTTAATTTGGGACTGGCAAAACTGGAGCAGTCTTAGTGTAGCACCCACCTAGTTAGCTAGTTAATTGTTTAAAGGTAAATTTAGTTTTTTCTTCTCTAGCCAGTGAAGTAGGGTTTGATTACTTCTGGCTTTTCTGGGTTCTGCAGGTTTGACTGCTTGAGTTCTGGTTGGGTGAGGCAGAATATTCATGCAGCCTCAGCCAATCCCTGGTTGAGAGGACTGTCAGCAAGGGGCTGAGGGGTACACAAATAGTGTGGGGCCTAGAGCAGCAAAGTCCTAGCCCTGGTGGAGAGAGACCCAGCCTGGAGGGGCTGTCTGCCTTTCTAGGCCATCTAGCTTTAGACCACAGGAGGTCTATCACAGTTCCTGCTCAGGGAGAGTTGGGGACCAACTTCTGAAGCCTGGAAAGGTCTGCTGAGGATTTGGCCAGGAGACTTCCAGTATAGGTTCTAGCTAAGGCTCCATGCACATTAGAGTTTTATTAAGCTCCTAAAAGCTATTCGCATTTTTTCTGCTGCTAGAAACGAATAGTGTTATCCTGCGTGTCCATGCACACTAGCTTTAGGCTATTAGCGTTTGAGCTTCAGTGTCTAGGAGCAGAAAAAAAAAAAAAGTTTTTGTACAGTTTGGCGCATTTTTCCGTAAGAAAAAAAAAAAAAAAAAAACCACACACAAAATGCTCCTAAAATTTTTGCGAGTAATTTTTTTTCATTCATGTACTGTTACAATGCTAAAGCTCCTAAGCACTCCTCAAAGCTACTAAAAGTCAGCACAACAATGCCATTAGCATTTTCCATCCAGGGTTTTCTAGCATTTTGTGAGCCTATAAAAAAGAAATGCTAGTGTGCATGGAGCCCAACACTAGAAGGAGTGTATACAGGAATGTAGTGAGTAAAGCCTCGTATACACGCATTGATTATTGGCCGGGAATTTTCAGCCAACGTCCGATAGGCCGATTTTCGGCTTGTTAGTATGATGCTTCCGACAACAGACTCCGACATTTTCGGCCAAAAAAAAATCTGGTGTGCAGGCTATACAATTTTTGTTTGCTGTCAACACAACGGCCGATTTTCCGTCAGTCAGTACAGATTTCGGCAGACAAAAATCTGATGAGCAAGACTGGGCATGCTCAGAGAAGAAAAACACAGAAAGTAAACCAGCACATGACATCACTTCTGAAGTAGATTTTTGTTGGCAGAGAGAATTAGTGTGCAGTCTAGGCACATTCCAACCAACAAAACCCAACTTGGACAAAAGTCGGCCGATTGGTCGGCCGATAATCGTTGCGAGTGTACGAGGCATAAAGGCCTGAGAGATCCTGGAGAGGCTGTTGCTGTTTGTCGTCCTATTAAGGAACCATGCCATTGCCGGCTCAGTTCTGCATCCCCTTGAGCTGTAACCACTTATCCTAGCAGACTACTTTTGAAGAAGTTAATCCTTACTAGAGAGAGTGTCCTCCGTTAAAGTTGCACTGGTTCTTAAAATTTCCCAAGGCTCTCCCTATCCTCATCCAAGTTCTTCAAACAATAAATAAAAACTTCTGCCTGGTTGTGTGGAGAACTGCTGTGTGCCTGGCTGCTGTACATCCAAAAGCGGGACCAGCTTGGGGTCGGACCGTCATCAGATCTCAGCATTTACAATCCTAAAGTTAATGGGACAATTTTTCTTCCAGTCTTTCATGTTTCCAGGCCAAGTTTAAAAATGAAACCAGAATGAATGCGACAAGACACTCCAATAATCAGATGCTTCCACACAGGGGGGCAGACAAATTTTCCACCAATAAGTAAAATTAGCCACATCAATGATGACTTACCAAAGGCTTCAAAGACAAACATATGTGATCGAAATCCAAGTAAGCCATTGGGAACAAGTGTGTTACTTCTCGGCAGGGCAGACACTAACAAACATTTGTAACAGTGAAGTGGCGGGGATTAGTTTCGTACTAATTGGATTCCAGCTTGTAATAAGGATGACGGGTCACGGGAAAAAAACCAACGACACACGTACGCAAGTTACATAACCACTCCTCTAAAAACTACGGTGTAAACAAGGTATTAAATGAGGGTTAACAGATGTATGCTGGAATTCCTCTGCCTTTCATTATTGCTAATAAAATACATAGTTACATAGTTAGTGAGGCTGAAAAAAGACAAGTCCATCCAGTTCAACCTTTGGACCTCCTCCAGTTCAGTTTGGATTTTGTAAATCCAAAATGTTTTCCAGTACGATTGCCATCATACCTCTTCAGTATTCGGATAGAATAATATTTCATAAATCTACTGCAAAGTTTCTTCTTGAGATTCTGCCAGAAACAGCACTTCCCGCTAGCAGTGTTCAGTATGCTGTGTGCTCTCCCTCAGTTGGCCTTTGGGCTGTCAATCGGGTCTATTAGATAGGCATGCCAATGGCCAACTGAAAATAACATTGCTGCCAATGCTGAGGCAGCAGGTTAGGGTTGTCAGCCTGCAACAGGAAAGGAGGACACATCTTCAAAGTGTAAAACTAGCCTGCCGGCTGAATTGGAGAAATCAATTAGATTCCTCCATCCATGCCAATAATCATAGATTAAGCATTGCTAAGCCCACATCAAAAAAAAAAAACAATAAATTATGTACAAAAGTGCTGTTTATACTCAGTCACTGAGCTACGTTTTCTGTATACTGCAAAAAACCTGTGAAAAAAAATCCATTGACAAGGACAGGGCAGAGTCACATTGTCTGTCAATGGACGCAGCAGCAGGACTCAGGAGGGCACCTGCATGGGTGCCCCCATGGAAAGCAGCTTTCTGGGGGAGTACCTGATAAAGGGGAGGAGCCAGGAGCACCCCAGAAGAGGAAGAATGGGGCTGCTATGTGCAAAACCCTTCAGGTTTTTATATAGCGCTGTCAATTTACACAGCGCTTTACATATACATTGCACATTCACATCAGTCCCTGCCCTCAAGGAGCTTACAATCTAAGGTCCCTAACATTCATACATACATAGTAGGGCTAATTTTATACAGGATCCAATTAACCTATGAGCATGTCCTTGGAGTGTGGGAGGAAACACACGCAGGCACAGGGAAAACATGCAAACTCCAGGCAGGTAACGTTGTGGTTGGGATTCGAACCAGCGACCCTCTTACTGCTAGATGAAGATTGCTTGTGGCCACTATTTTAGGACTTCTAAACTTTGACTTAGGAGGACTACTGCACTTTATAAAAATCAAATGATTTTAATATATATGCATTTTAAGGACCATTTACTATCTGATAGATATGTATGAATTTGTTGGACATAACACTTCAAGTATATGCATTTTATACTGAATGGTTTGTATAAATCACTCGGTAAGCACAGCTCAATTAGTATTTAATAAGGAGGCAATAAAAAGTAGGAATGAACCACACCAAAAACCATGAGAGATCTGGCTGGAGACCGATCTACAGTACCCAGAATTTCAGGGCTGTAGGATGTTCTACGAGAGTGTGCGGCAACAGGAGGTGTCTACACCATCACCTTTCTGGAGAGGTCTATGACAAAGCTTTGCATTTGCAAGGGAACCTTTTTGTCTTGTATGTTTGAACACATTTTCTTTACGTTGCCTGCAGCAGACTCTTGTGTAGGGAAATATGATCAACTGGACAAGTTTACTAAGCTTCCAAGTGTTTGAAGTAGCCACAACTATATGCCCAGCCACTTTGTAGTAACAGTGGAGGAGCATAGCAGGAGAAAGATGGACAAATACCTTGAATATGACCAGAAACAGACATTAGCAGTCATTCCCATACTACTCAACAAAAGATAAAGTCTCACCTGTCCGTCAAAGTCTTCAAAATTCCGACCGCCATTCTAGGAGGTAAAGCAGAACAAAATAAGAACAAAAAAACTAAATATTTAATGCTTAAAAAAGGAATGAAAAAGCTTCCAAAACGTGTGCAACCTGCTGGCTGTGCAGTGTGGCAGATGTTAAGCAATCACAAGACTGGCTGAACAAAAAGGACAAGTCAGTAAGGCAATATGGCAAACACATGCACATAAATTCAGTAATAAATGAAGGGGAGGATGAATTTGAAAAGTAGCCCTTCCATTTAAATGTGTGCTTTGCTCTGGTTCACTTTAAACCTCCACTATCATGCTTTCCTTTCCCTTATTACCTCCACTCCTGTGCTCAATGCTAATAGCAGTAATACCCAGGTGCCTCTGGGAATTAACATGCAACTCACTCCATGTAACCATAAAAAGTGAACTCATGGGCAAAGCACAGGTTCACTCTAAAGGACAATTGTACCTTTGGTACAAGTTGTCCTTTAACCACTTGCCGACCGCCGCACGACTATCTACGTCGGCGGTCAGCCCCTCACAGGCAAAGTGACGTAGGGCTACGTCACTAGCTTGTGAGGGTCTAGGGATCGAGCGCGCGCCGCCGGAGGCGCGCTCCCGCGTGGTCACGGACCCCCCCGCGCGTGTGACCGGCGGACTCGATGTCCGCCGGTCACTCTGCGATCGGCGGGGGAGAGGGAGAAAGTCAGGCGGCTTGTGTAAACAAGCTGCCTGTCATTCTCCCCTGTGTATGAAGGATGATCATACGGTTCTACTATGTAGAACCGTTGATCACTCTTCATACATCTGAAGCCACAGCCAATCACAGTAGAAAGCATGCCCCTAGGGACACACATAGCCCCTCCCTTTCAAAAAAAGTTAACCCCTTCACTGACAGTGTATTTTTACAGTAACAGTGCATATGTATAGCACTGAGTACTGTAGAAATGTCACTGGTAACCCCAAAAGTGGCTAAAATGTCAGTCAATGGTCCGATCTGTCCGCTGCAATGTCGCAGTACCGCAAAAAAAAAAAAAAAAAATTTGCAGATCGCCGCCATTACGCGTTAAAAAAAAAACAAAAATCTTTCCCTTTGTTAGTAAACGCGATAACTTTTGCGCAAACCAATCAAAATACGCTTTTTGCGATTTTTTTTATCAAACATAGGTAGCATAAAACAAATTGGCCGAAAATGTTAAAAAATTTTGATTTACATTTTTTTTGGGGGGAATTTCATATAAAAAAAATGTGAAAAATATTGCTATTTTTGCAAAATTTACGCTCTTTTTGTTTATAGCGCGTGATCAAAAAAATCGCACAGGTGATCAAATACCACCAAAAGAAAGCTCTGTTTGTGGGAAAAAAAGGACGCCAAATTCGTTTAGATACAGCATCGCACAACCGCGCAATTGTCCGTTAAAAGTCACGCAGTGCCGAATTGCAAAATACCCCCTGGTCAGGAAGGGGGTAAAATCTTCCGGGGCTTAAGTGGTTAATGATTGAAACTGCACTCAAGTGCAGGCCACCTAGGCTTCTACTCCCCCGTCACCCTTGGTGCCGCAATCTTTACTCTTCGATCCCACTGGGAACTGCACAGTCTTGCTTCACAGACATCCTTGCCAGGTCCTGTTCAGCCTGTGCATGCAAAGTTGCAAACCATAGTCCTGTTCATTCCAAAGTGGAGCCGTGCACCTGTGGCCTCCCATTGGTCCTGAAGAGGCCATCTCTCCCAAAAGAAATGAATATAGCCATTGCACCAAGGCAGACTTCGCTAGCATGAATGTTTTGTACAGAAAGCTGGGCCTGCCCAGTGAATTTCGAGTGATTGATGCCAAAAGTGCGAATATCAGACCAGGTAGGCCGAACAGGACAACTTGTACCAAAGAGGACACCACAAGCTTGCCAATATAGGAACACAAAAGGCTCCATTAGCTACTGTTGCTTTGGCACAGTTTTGGATGGAGCGTGAAAGGGTTTTAACCCTTGTCAAGTTTTTATAGATACCCATTACTCAAGGAGGGAGGGGGGGGTAGGTCACGGTACCAATTGCCACAGATGCAGTAAGTGATGAGAAATTTGCAAATTTCATATGGGCGCCTTTACCTATAAAAAAAAAAAAAAAAAAAAAACCCTACTATCCAAGAGGGAATTTCACTCACTTTGAAGATAATTTCTCACTTCCTCTTGCATCTCTAGATCAGCAAGTGAAAGAAAATCTCATTTGGGCTCCATTCATAGACCTCAAAAGTTGCATGACAAGTCGTTCCCCATGTTTTCCAATGATAACCATTTGTATATGCGCGACTTAAAGTTGCAGCATTTTCAAAGTAGCTCATGCACTACTTTGATTTCATGCAACTTAAGGGCCAAAGACTTCAATGTTAACCCTCAGAAGTTGCATGAAAGTTGTACCTGAATGTTCTACAATGCAACTTGTGTTCAACAGTTGTCCATTATCACTAGTCAAAGCCAAAGTTGAATCCAAGTTACACCCATCCAAAGTTGCATCAAAGTTGCACTCCAAACTCAGTGCAACTTAAGTTGTACAAGTGTAAATGGAGCCTAAAGGGACACAGACAGCAAAAGTTAACTAGCAGGAGTTTAACCACTTCCATACCGAGTCATGTAAAATGACGTCGGCAAAGTGGTTGTCTAGATCCGGGCCGCCGTCATATGACGTCGGCCCGTTCTAGCTGCTACTGCGCGCCCCCGGCGGCGCGCAGCGGCGCGATCAGGGATGAGGCTCGTCCCTCGGACATAGCCCATCCCTGATCAAGGTAAACAGCCAATAGAAATTGGCTGTTTACCACGTGATCGGCTGTGTCAATCACAGCCGATCACATGAGCGGCTCCAGCACGAGCCGCTCGTTCTCTCTGCAATGCGCGCCCCCGGGGGCGCGCAGAGCAGCGATCGGGGACGAGGCTCGTCCCTCGGACAGAGTCGATCCCTGATCTAGGTAAAGAGCCAATGAAATTGGCTCTTTACCACGTGACCGGCTGTGTCCAATCACAGCCGGTCACAAATGTCAACAGAGAACACGGTAACTAGCTGTCACCGTGTTCTCCTCCTCACACACTGATCCTGTGTGAGGAGGAGATTGTGGTAACAGCTAGTTACCAACTACAGTGCACCCCAACCACACTGATTGCCCCCCCCCCCCCCCAATAAAGAGCACCTGTCACTAGCCCATCAAAGTACCCGAGTACCTGTCATCAGCCCATCGGGTACTCTGATGACAGGTACTCGGGTACTCTGACAGGTACTCGGGTACTCTGATGACAGGTACTCGGGTACTCTGATGACAGGTACTCGGGTACTCTGATGACAGGTACTCGGGTACTTTGAGTACCTGTCAACGGAGTACCCATCATCAGAGTACCTGAGTACCTGTCACCTACCCATCAGAGTACCCGAGTACCTTCCACCTGCTCATCAGAGTACCTGACGCCTGAAGTACCCAAGTACTTGCCGCCTGCTCATCAGTACCCATCACTACTCATCAGTACTCATCAGTACCTATCACGTATCAGTACTGATCATCAGTACCCATCAGTACAGTATCACCTATCAGTCAGTGAGTACTACTCATCAGTACCTATCACCTGCCCATCAGAGTACCCGAGTACCTGTCACCTGCCTATCGGAGTACCCGAGTACCTGCCACCTGCTCATCAGTACCAGAGTACCTGTCACCTGCCCAACAAAGTACCCGAGTACCTGTCACCCTTCATACAGCCACCATGTCCAAGTCCAAAAAGGTTTATATACGTCCTCCGTTTAAACCTAAATACCGGTGTTATGGCAGCAGATAGCTGCCATAACCCTGGTATTTTTTTAAACGGTGGACGGTTGGCTTTCCGATAAGGGTGGTCCCAGCGGCGGATTCGCCATGGGATCACCCTTCCGGGATGGCGGAAGAGGCGCCCCCCCCCCTCCCGACGCGTTCCGGTCCTTTTCCCCGCTTACCGGACCCGCCGGCAGCGGGGAAAACGATCCGGTCCTGAATCCTCACAGACAGGATGTCGAGTGAGGGCAAGCTTGCCCTCACTTGACTCTATGGTCTTGGAGGACCGGAGCTACGGAAAATGTTGTTGCCTAGCAACCGGTTTAAAGGTCCTTTTTTTTTTTTTTCATTTTATATTATAATTATTATTATTTTTTTTTTTTCTATCTTTTAGTGTATTTGTGTGATCTGAGGACTTTTTGACCCCAGATCTCACAAAAAAGAGGTCCTGTCGTGCCTATTTCTATTACGAGGAATATTTACATTTCTTTTAATAGAAATAAAAATGATCAATTTTTTTTTTTTTTTAAAACGGTGTAAAAATAAAAAATAATAAATAAAATAAATAGTAAAAAAAAAAAAAAATTAAAGCGCCCTGTCCCCGTTAGCTCGCGCGCAGAAGCGAATGCATACAGAAACCCCGCCTACATATGTAAACGGTGTTCAAACCACACATGTGAGGTATCGCCGCGATCGTTAGAGCAAGGGGAATAATTTGAGCCCTAGACCTCCTCTGTAACTCAAAGATGGCAACCTGTAGAAATTTTTAAATTGTTGCCTATGGGGATTTTTAAGTACCAAAGTTTGTCACCATTCCGTGAGCGTGCGCAATTTTGAAACATGACATTTTGGGTATCTATTTACTCGGCGTAACATTATCTTTCACATTATGGAAAAAAATTGGGCTAACTTTACTGGTTTCTTATTTTTTAATTAAAAAAAGTGAATTTTTTCCAAAAAAATTGCGTTTGGAAGACCGCTACGCAAATACGGTGTGATAAAAAATATTGCACTAATCTCCATTTTATTCTCTAGGGTCTCTGCTAAAAAAAAATATATAATGTTTGGGGGTTCTAAGCAGTTTTCTAGCAAAACAACTGATTTTAGCTTGTAAACACCAAATGTCAAAAATAGGCCTAGGCAAGTGGCTAGGATGCATGATGATGCTCCTTGGATGTTAGGCCCCTCTATATGGCTAGGCTGTGAAAAAGTCTCACACATGTGGTATTGCCATACTCAGGAGGAGTGGCAGAATGTATTTTGGGGTGTCATTTTTGCTGTGTACATGCTATGTGTTAGGAATATCCTATAAATTGACAACTTTGTGTAAAAAAAAAAAAAAGTTTTCATTTTTTTCCCACATTTTCCAAAAACCTGTGGAAAAAAATGATATGTTCAAACGACCCATAATGCCTCATAGAATATACGTTGGAGTGTTTGCTTTCCAAAATGGGGTCATTTTGTGGACTTTTCCATTGTATTGGTGCTCTAGGGCCTTGAAAAGTGTGATAGGTAGTAAGAAAGTTTTATGTGTATTTATGCTCCTAGAACGCCTGAATGTGCTTCTTGGACGTGGAGTCTTTTTGTGGCCAGGCTGTGTAAAAGTCTCACACATGTGGTATCGCCATACTCGGAAGGAGTAGCAGAATGTATTTTTGGGTGTAATTTTTGCTGTGTACATGCTATGTGTTAGAAATAGCTTATAAATTGACAACTTTGTGGGAAAAAATTCATTTTCCCAAGAATTGTGGGAAAAAATTACAACTTCAAAAAACTCACCATGCCTCTTACTAAATACCTTGGACTGTCTACTTTACAAAAAGGGGTCATTTGGTCGGTATTTGTACTGTCCTGACATTTCAGGGCCTCAAGAAAGGAGATAGGCAGTCAGTACATCTGGTGTGATCAATTTTCAGTAATTGGTACCATAGCTTCTAGACTCAATAACTTTCACACAGACTAAATATACACTAATTTGGGTTAATTTTACCAGAGACATGTAGCAGTATACATTTTGGCCCAAATGTATGAAGAAAAATTTATTTTTTGCAAAATTTCATAATTGAAACTAAAAAAAAAGTGTTTTTTTTCAAAATTTTTGCTCTTTTTTGCATATATCACGAAAAAAAAAAACCCCAGTTGTGATCAAATACCACCAAAAGAAAGCTCTATTTGTGTGAAAAAAATGATAAAAATTTTGTTTGGTTACAGTGTAGCATGACTGAGCAATTGTCATTCAAAGTGTGAGAGTGCTGAAAGCTGAAAATTGGTCTGGGCAGGAAGGGTGTCTAACTGCTCTGTATGGAAGCGGTTAACCCTGCCCTACTTTGTTTCACAACTTTTTTTGAAGATACAATTTAAAAAAAAAAAAAAAAGCACACACTTGTGCTGTAAATTTATGAAAGGTTATAAATTAAGCTGAGCCGGTGCAATGAAATGTCAATTGAACGAGCATGCAGAATACAAAAAGCTTGTTGAAGATGTGATGTACCAGTCCTCCGCTGGCACCACTACAATGTAAAGATCCCATCATGCAAATTAGGCCAACAGAGCAAGGCCTGTTCAATTCAGATTCATCAAATCATAGTGTCAGAAGTAGAAATGTGGCGTTTACCAGAGGAACCACAGAAAAACACACCATTAATCACTTTTTATCAGATTTTACCCGTAGGTGGATGATGAACACTTCAGTGATACCTGCACTTGTGTTCTCATCTGCTCACCAGCCAAGGGGTTTTATCCTGTCCTTGCTGGGATCTCCTTTATTATTACACAGAAAGATACAATCCACAGCAGGGAGAAAGCAAAGTTGGGACCTTGTGACCATTACAAGTTGACCCTTAAATCAGTGGCAATCCCCACCCATTTCACGTCACCTTTCCAAGAGACATGTTACTGGCTACTAAGGATGTGTAAGAGCAGAGCTCTGGACAGGGCTATGCCCAAGGTTGAAGACACCTGTGCAAAGCACATACCTGTGACTGATCAGCTCTAAAAGGAACAAAAACAACCCACCATCTTAAGGATTATTAGTTACTTACAGGTATCACAAAAGGTACCTGCAGTTTAAGCATATCATCAGTTTGAACCCCTATGGCAGGGATGCTCAACCTGTGGCCCTCGACCTCAAACTGAACGCAGGACTTTTGGAGCACTTTCAGAAAGTGCACCACACCTGCAAGATATAATAGAAGTCAATCGCAAAGCGCAGCTAAGATGCAAGGAAGCACCCACAAAGCATCAGTGTGAGAGAAGCCTTATAAAGGGGCTCAGGACAGTAAGGGCTCCTTTACATTCATAGTGGGGAGGGCAGCAAAACCTCAATAGTTGAGACATTTACCCCCCCACACTGATGCAGCATCAGGAGGGAAGTCATGTCTGTCAGATTAATTTCAACAAAAACCCTCCCATGAAACTATATGTGCATTTACAGAATATTAAGCATGTTATTTACCTGTAATACCCTCTGTGTATATACCCAAAATCCCCAAGACTACTGCACGTCACCATCGGATGCAATTGTCAGAAACCTCAGCAGACTTAGAGCCATCCTTTATGTCCCACCCTTTGCTCCTCCTCTGGCAGCTACCTTAAAAAGGTTAAAAAGGGAGGGGCGTAGTTGCTGGGCAAGCAAAGTCCATTAAAACACTCACAGAAGAGGAGAGGACTGATATGCAAAGAGGGCGGGGCTTAAAAAAGTTAACGGAAAAAAAAAAAAAAAAAAAAAAAAGTTTAAAATTTTCTTTAGGAGCCTGGAAAGCATTGCACCATCAATCAGAAGATTACAGATGCCATGCAGGCTCACACTGACAGGAAGAATCAATGAGCTTCCAGAGCGCTCCACAGCCCCGTGGTAGCTCACTGATAACTACAAGCCGACAGCCGCAGAGGATGTCAATACTTGTAGTTCAGTCATAGAACTCTGAATGATTGATGCGGCCGTAGGCCCTTTTCAAAAAGTGACAGCTGGTATGGGAAACTACCCCGTACTGCTGTCACGCATAGGGCTCGGACCACCGGACCACTGCCGGAGCAGGAACAGGTTACATGTTCCACCCTAAAAACAGAGGCAACATGTAACCTGTTCCCGAAGCTGAACATATCCTTTAATTCTTCCTGGAGTAGTCAAAATTTCTAGCAAGTTCAAATGTACCGTACATGGAAAGTGAATACAAAATGTGTATTAGAAAGGGGGAAAAAGAAAATACAGTATTTTAAAATCCTTCATTTCTCGGCGCGTTTAGCAACAATTTTTAGGTTGACTTAGTTAAAATTTAAGTTAGTGGCAGGATCTCCTTAAATTGAACCCCTTGCTTTGCCTTGCACAAAGCACAGGCTCACTTTAACTTCCATCTAAAAAGGTCAAATCTTAGATAGCAACTGTTTAGGCTACGTTCACATCTTGGCGTGTCCATTACAGGTGTTTTTATGGGTGTTTTTTCAGGCGTTTTAACAGCCGTTTTTGTGCAGGCGTTTTTAGATTGACTAGAGACCAATGGAAAATGCCTGTAATCTGCCCAAAAAGAAGCTCATGTACTTTGAGCGTTTTGCTCATGGCGTCAAAACGCTCAGATGTGAACAGGGGCCAATGAAATGAATAGGATTTGTCTTGCTGAGCGTTTTGAGAGCTGATCCCAGAGCAGAAAAAACGCCCCCAAAACGCCTACATGTGAACGGAGCCTTAGGAAAGAATCTTCATTTTTCTTCACCAGCCAGTTTGGCCAGACAACATGGACGGTCCACACACAGACAAGCCCAGACCCACCTATAGACAGACCACAGCAGCAGCAGAAGTAGCCGAAGCCTTACCTTATCCGTCAGAAGGGGTTTTATCTCTGTCAGCTGGACGTCCTGCAGTTCATCCATATTTCAGATTTAGCAGAAGAACACAGCGCTACAATTCTGGAACACAATAAAAAAGATTGGTTAGAAACAACATCCGCATAATGTGCTGATCATAAGACAGAACATATACCTGCAGCACATCCTGAGGCACGCTGGTTAAACGCTCAGCTTACACAGTATCATTTACAGATTATGGCTAAGTATCTCAAAGCACTGAGCCTTTGCAATTCTTGTTAAAAAGTATTAAAATGTCATGAAAAGCTGCACTGCCAAACTAAACCTCTGTCAATTATTACCCGGAGTGCACACAGCTTAACAGGGAGAACAGGCGAAGCTTCACTAAAATCTTCCTGAGCCCAGGTCACCCTGGAACCACCCCAGCCTGCATCTGGACAGTAAAAAGGAGAAGCAATAGAGTAGGGATCTCCAAACTACGGCCCTCCAGCTGTTGCGGAACTACACGTCCCATGAGGCATTGTAAAACTCGGACAATCACAGACATGACTAGGCATGATGAAATTTGTGGTTCCTAAACAGCTGGAGGGCCATAGTTTGTAGACCCCTGCAATAGTGTGTTGCTATCTCAGTCACTCTACTCTATCAGCTTGCTTCTTGCCAGCACAGAGGTCTGGGCTACTAATGTATAGCTTTCCCTTTAAAGTGACCCGTTGGAAAGGAAAGGGTTCTTGGGAAGCATCTTAAAAAGGAGTACAGCCAAAGCTTATTTGGCTGTGCTTCCCCTGTGGATCAAAGGAGTGCAGTTTCGTTCTGCACTCCTGTGACCCATTTTCAGCAGACTGAAGCCCATTGTTGGCTGACGTCACCAGAGCTGGTCCAGGAAGATCGTGACCATATGGTCGGGATCATGCCCACATGCCTGAGGTTTGATCGCTCAGTTCATCTTAGAGCCAGCGAGGGACAGATGCAGCACCTAGTAGAGTAAAATTCTGGGGAGAAAAAAAAAAAAAAAAAAAAAACACCCCCCCCCCTCCCTCTTTTAAATACTTACCACTCCTGGACACGGTGGTTCCTCCCACCAATGCCTACAATCCTGGACACGGTGGTTCCTCCCACCAATGCCTACAAGACAGTATCCTGCAAGTGACTCGTTTTGGCAGTAGAAACCCCTGCGCCCCCGTGGGGCGCCTGAAAATATTGGATAGTAGCGGCGCCTAGAGCTTTTTGATGGGAAAAAAATTGCAACATATCCCCCTTTGAGACTACCATGAAAAAAAAATAAATAAAAATAATGAAGTTGCTATTGCAGTGTTTTTTCTAGAAATGCTAGTTCCCTGGTCGGCCCATGCTTTTTAGACACTGGCTCAGAACAAGCATGCATATTAGAAAGTCAACTCCTAACCTGCAATTCTTTCTCCAGTCAAGTATGTCAGAAGTACAGAAGCCAGAGACAGGATAGCCAGGGAACTAGAATTTAGGAGCAGGTCAACTGTGATACTTCCTCAGCACAGGCTACCGTGAAAAATGTGCTCTGCATTGCAACTAGGTATACCTCCAAGTGCTGCAGAAAAAAAAATTGTCACATTCCGCAAATGTCACCCCGTGCTCCACTGATCTTGCGTGGATTACTATAGTGCACTACTGAAACCACGTGAGCTAGACTGTGTCCTGCGTCAGCCATTAATAACCATGAATCTTTCATTCCCCTAGGACATGGGGGAGGAAAAGTGCATGTTCATGCAAGATTTATGTCACCTTCAACGTAAATTCAAGGACATACACTGCAAGATGCCAGGGAAACCAATAAAACCTCTCCAAAGGCCCACAACTAGGCAGATTAACCATGTCATGTCACGTGGAACACAATGGTCACACAGCCTTCCCTTAAAGTCCTGCCAATAATGCCCTCAAAAAAAACTCACTGCACTTAACATGAGCAAACCATAGTAATGCTATAGGAGCGTGGTAAAGCTCTATAAACCCACCACACAACTTTATTTGAAAGGAATAAAAAAAAAAAAAAAAAAAAAAAAAGTTCTCAGCAGACCAAAGGGTGCTGAGAACTTTACATCTAAAGAGAATATAAACTACACCATAAGTGCCGTTTCACACTAATACGACTTGCCAGACGACTTGGTTAGCCTGGCAAGTCACGCACCGTTGCGGTCCATTTAGTACAGGACCCGTTCTAATAGGAGCGACACAAGTCGCTCCGACTTAGAAAAAGGGTCCTGTACTACTTCGAGGCGACCTGGAGCAACTTGCATAGACATTCATTTTATGAAGTCCATGCAAGTCGTGCCGAAGTCACGCTGCACGCGACTTCACATTTAATGTTTCATATTTAACACTTCATATTTAAATATTTACGGAGGACTTTAGCGACTATATTATAATGAGACTCCTGGCATTTACAAAAGGTGTCTACTTTAGGGGAACGTTACCAGGCCTAATGTATTAATTTATTGAAAGATGCACATCATTGCTCATTAAAAACGCAGAGACTTAAAGTGACAAGAAGTACCATAGATCTTGACAGATTGAGAACGATACTAATGAAGACAGATGGGCTTGAACAGTCGTAAATTAATTTTCTGGATCAGGAACTGAAGGTTGGTAGTTTTTGGCATGAGGCACTGTGTACAGAAAGATTCCCCCCTTGCCCATGCCCAACACTCCCTATATGTTAGTTTCCAGTATACCCAACCTTTCACCCAACACTCCCTGAATCCCCTATCCAGTGCCCAACACTACCTGTATGCCCATCCCTTAAACCTACACACGTATGTCCAACAATATACCCAACACTCCCTGTATCCCCCATGCTCCCTGTAACCCCAACCCTAAAACAAAAGCTGTGCGTATGCTCAAGCTACAAATTAATGCTCCCTGCATCGCCAACACTCACCCCAAGTCCAACCCTCGAACCAACTCTCCCTGTATCTCTAAAATCGCTAAATTGCCCACTTTGTATGCCCAACATTCTATACATTTCCTGTATCCCCTATGCTCCCTGTAACCCCAAACTAATGCTCCATATGTGCCCAACCATTGAACCCACATTACCTATATAGCACACCCTCAATACAACTCTTCTGTATCCCAACCCTTCAAATTTACACACCTTGCATTGTCCAACATTCTACCCAATGCTCCCTGCATCCTCAGCCCCGCAACCCAATGCTCCATTGTAAGCCCAACTCTCCACCCAAATGTTGCAGTATCTTCAAAGCAAAACTCCAAAGCCCAACCTTCCACCAAATGCACCCTGTGTCCTCCATGCTTTCCTGTAACCATAATCTTACCTACTGCACATACAATCTGACATAACGGTCTAATTCATACAAAACAACTACCCGTATCTACTCACTCACCTTTTTCTGGTACATCTTAACATCCCCGCATGCAGGGTTTAACCACTTGCTGACCGCCCGCCGCAGTTTTACTGCGGCAGGCTGGCTTGGCTGCGCAAACCGATGTAGTACTAGGTCCCTCGCTCGTGGTGCTGAGAGGGGCGATCGCGCTCCCACCAACCCACTAGGCAGAGGGGATGCCGATGCACGGGGGTCAGCAGCCATGATTGCGGCCAGCCATCCACGATCGCTCGCCGCTGAGAGAGAACGGTCAGCTGTTGTAAACACAGCTGACTGTTCTCTCTGAAATGATCACAGAGTGCCTGTGATCCTTCGATATAGGATCACAGGTCTATGGTCATTTCATAAGCCCCTCCCCTCTCAGTTAGTAAACACTCCCATAGGCTCACATTTGACCCTTTGATCACCCACTAGGTTAACCCCCTTCCGTGCCAATGTCATTATTACAGTAACAGTGCATATTTTTAGCACCGATTACTGTAGTAATATCACAGATCGCCACCATTACTAGTAAAAAAAAAAAAAAAAAAAAAAAAAAAAATAAAGAAATGAAATATCTTTCCCCTAGTTTGTAGACACGATAACTTTTGCGCAAACCAACCAAAATACGCTCATAGCAATTTTTTTTACCAAAAATATGTAGCAGAATACAAATTGGCCTGAAAGGATGAAAAACAGATTTTTAGTGTCGGTTCACACTTGTACGGTTTGCAAGATCGCATGTAATTCGGAGCACACTGCTCCTTCATTACATGTGATCTCATGTGCGGATGCGAGTTCAGCCATAAAAATTGCACAGGTGATCAAATACTGCCATAAGAAAGCTATTTCGGGGGGAAGGCCATCAATTTTTTTTTTTCCCCCTTTTGGTACAGTTTCGCATGACTGCACAATTTTCCGTTAAAGTAACGCAGTGCCGAATCACAAAAAATTGGCCTGGTCATTAAGGGGGCAAATCTTTCCAGACCAGAACTAGTTAAAGCTGAGAAATAGATATCAAAAAGGGAGAATGTACCTGCTACAAAAGCAGTCCTCTCTATTCTGGCCAAGTTCACCAGTAGAACCATTTAGATTTCGGTGGGGCTCCTCTACCTGTGTTCCGACCAGTAGACAAACCAGCTCACAGGGAAAAAAAAAAAAGTCTATTCTTACAGAGTTTTCACAGCTGCTACGCAAGGACTGCTAGAGAGTTCTGACATGAACGAGTGAGCAATAAAGAGCTTACAACTCTCTCTAGACACTAGTTGAGTCAGATGGCATAGCAAGAGACACGGCAAAGGTCACGTTAAACATTTGATATTTATTCGCAACAATCTGTAAAACACAAAGCTAAAAATACAAGTACCAACAGATTCAAGCAATAATTTTTGAAGAATATTAAAAAAAAAAAAAAAAAAAAAAGCGATATCCGATTGGTTTCTACAAGCAACAAATTTCGCTCTTCCTTTATGCTTCCAAAACTCAGACAACTACATTCATTAGGCGCTCTGCGTCACTGCAGTAGCCGAGCAACCAGTTCAGTTTGAAGAATTATGCTGACATTTTAGATGCAGGAGCAGTGTGCCGTGTTCAAAAGCCAGCTGAGACCTGGCACACACATACACGACCAAATGACGTGCTGTCTGAAAGCTTCAGACTGACGCCTCACACCGCTGCACCCGGCAGCACCTGTGCTTAATGGAAAAGAAAAGTCCTAATTTCTGGAAGGATGAGCAGTCACCGCTGAATGCAGACCGGGTGGCACAATTTATACAATTACATGTACAGTGCATACACTATGTACAAATATAAAGATGGACTACAGTCCTAAAAAAAAAAAAAAAAAGACAAATGGCAGATCAGTGCAGGTCCCCCTTCACGCCCATGGATGTGTATGACGTATTCTATGTGTTGCATTGCATTAAGGCATCTCACTATTAAATGAGCTGCCAATGCATCCCATTGGACAAAAGATAGGGCAAGCGCAATTTCTTTTACTACACTACAATGCACAAGTGGTTAACATCTGCTCAATGTGGGGTGCCATTTACAATGAAAGTGCATTATGTTGAAGGTTAATCTACCCTCTATCAATCCATCAGTTCCAATTACCGCTAGGCCTTTAAAATTAAAACAAATACAACACGCAGGGCTTGTTTAATGTCTTTGTTGTAAGAGCAAATTTTCTTCTATTCCCAAAAGGCTCTTCCTGCCCGATACCTTAATTTAATCATTCGTGTTCCTATAGCAGACTGCACTCATCAATAATTCATATTAAAAAGGACAAATATTGTAACTTCTCAACATCGCCGAGATCACATCAACCAATACAAAGAAACCAACAGAACGAATAAACGGAAGCTGAGAAACAGAGTTGGCATCTCACAAAGCTTTGCCTGTAAATCGATATTGTGGCCATGCCAAGGGACACAGTTTTTGTAAAGAGACCATAGAACATGGAGAAAATCAATAAAGAGTCTATTTATAAATTATATCCCATCTCATATACGCACACAAACACAAAAAAAAATATATATATATATATATATATATATATATATATATATATATATATATATATATATATATATATATATATATATATATATACACACACATACACACACACATACACACACATAACATTTTTGACACCTTAGAAACCAATTCTCTGACCATAAAAAACATTTGATGTTCACTGACGGACACAGCCGATATTCTTAACCATTGGGTTATACTCCCCCCTACAGGAGTAGGATACTAGGCAGAAAAAAAAAAAAAAAAAAGTCTGGCTACACCCATGGGCAGCTACCAGGATAATCTGCACTACACTTGCAGCTATCAGGAAGAGAAAGGATCCATGAGTCAGCACCAGGGGATGAGGAGGGGCTCCCACCACCAAAAGCACTGCCCACAGGGCTCCACTGTCATGGCCACCTCTATTTTCACCTCTGGCCGCCGGACTACACAAAAATGGCCGCCGTGTATAGAAACACCTGGCCTCAAGGATAGATCCAGGCAGAACAGAGGGCCCTGGCAGAGGTCCCCACCAGGTACAACCCCCCTCCCCCTGCATAGTCGATCTTCCAGTACCCAGAGGCGCACCCCCCTCCAGCCCCCATCGGCAGCTAGTGCCCAGCCCCCACCCCAGGAGGTGGACCAGACCACCCAAACAGCCCCAGCATATGTGGATGGGGGGTGGGATAGGGGACACTGGAAAGGGGGGGGGGAGGGGCCCAGGTCCACCCCAAAACACTCCAAAGGGAGAGGGGAGAGGGACAGCTACTCCCCCCTACCAGGAACCAAGCAGGCCCCGCTCCAGACTGAATCCCTCTCCATCGAAATGGGGGGCTGTCAGCCAGGAGGAACGCTGCGACTCAGGTCAAGACCTGGTTGTATGCAACCTCGCAAGGCATTTAACTTGCAGGCCAGCCCCCCTTTCAGTGGGGCTATGTTGCAGGCGACCGAGCGCAGAGTTGAGGTCTGCACGCGCTCGCTGGCCAGACTGGGGTGTCCACTGGATCTAGATTATCCAGCCCATCGCCTAGTCCGGCAGTTGACTGTAGATCTCACAGGAAAAATCCAGGAGAAGAAGGATTTTCTATCGTAAAAAAAAAAAAAGCGCTAGGGACAAAGATCCCAGCAGGGAACAAGGTCCGTAATTCTTCTGCTTGTAACAAAACTGACTACCTATAGCAGAGAAGAGTATACCTCCTGGGACTGCCCATGGGCATAGCCAGACTTTTCCTGCCTGGTGTCCTACTCCTGCAGGGGCAGTATAACCCAATTGTGAATATAAGAAGCTGTGTCCATCAATGAACGAAAGTTTCCAACCTGCATGTGGCAAAAAAATTCAGCAAAGTTGTGACTCTCGTAGGCTGTGCCCGAATTTTCTACAGTGGGATGAGAAGACGTTGCAGCTAAAACATTGTCATACAGGAGCCTTTAATTTTAATTTAAAGGGGAACCTCACCCAAAAGGGAAAGTTCTGCTTTCCTGCCTCCTTACCCACCCCTTTACCACCTTTGGACACTTTGGGTGCAGGTACTTTGTTTTGACAGGTTAACACTTCCAGTCCCAACCGGATTGCCTAGGAAATCTGGGCAGAACTTCAGCCCCTCCTCCGCTCTTCTGGGACGTCACAGGTCTCAGAAGGCTGTAGGACCGTTCAAAAAGCACAGCACAGCTTGCACATGTGCAGGGTGAAGCCGCAAGGAGTCTCAGCTGGCTTTACTTCATAAACATGCTGGGTCCTGAAGACCATTGAAGAACTGGCCAGGGTGAAGACCATGCTGGACCCCTGGCAAGGTAAGTGTCTGTTTATTAAAAAAGATCGCAGCTACACTAGAGTGTTTGCCCAAAAATAAGATCGGGTCTTCTATTAATTTTGCCTACAAAAAACACACTAGGGCTTATTTTCAGGGGATGTCTTATCTCTATGTCCCGTCTTCTCTCCCCATCAGCTCAGGAGTCATCATTAGGACATCTTTAATCCCAAAAATAAACCTTGGTTAAAGTCACTGTAAAAATATGTAATCTGTTTTGTAAAAAGATTATACAATGTCCAGTGTGTCTTTTGTAACTTTAGAAAAAGCTTATATAATAGTCTAGTCTAGTGAGTCTCCTTTTGTATCTATTGTGGAAAATACCCAATTTACAGCGCCTCTGGCAGCTCATGTGATCCGCCGGAGCTCTTCTTCCCCACTCCGGACACTGCCGAGGGAAGAGCCGAGATCCTCCAGGAGGGGAGGGACCGCTGACGTCAGCTGGGAGGAAGGGGGGATCTCGTAAGCGCCCAGCGGTGCTGTAAATCAGGTATTAGGACAATAAAGTTACAGAAAGGAGACACACTGGACATTATATAATTTTTACAAAACTGATTATATATTTACAAGGACTTTACCAGGGCTTATTTTCAGGGTAGGGCTTATATTGCAGACCTTGCCAAAAATCATGCTAGGTCTTATTTTCAGGGTAGGGCTTATTTTTGGGGAAACAGGGTATTTATAACTGTGTGAGGTGGGGCTTGAAGATCCTCTAAGCAGGCCAGAGGGGTGCTGACAGCCAATCTTAGGTCTATAGTATAAGCACACATTGTTGAGCCAAAAACCCTGTTCAATCATTACAATGTTGTGCCAACACGGGCAGCACCCTGTTTGCACCGTCCTACTCATTTGGCACATGTAGGCTTCAACTCCTACATTTGGCCACAAGACCTCCTCCAACAGCCAAATCAATGCTTGTATCTTTTACGCCACTAAACTGAAGGGGCCAAATACAGAATCAACCTACTGCATGTGACCTACAGTCGATGCTCGCTATGTGACTGTTCTTGCTCCACATAAAAAGTTAGAGCAAAAGAAGATTGTACAGTCGGACCTGTATGGCAAGAGGCACTGATGAGTGAAAAGTGTCTTGTAATGTTTACTCTCAGCAATCTCCTGCATTCACTTTTTACCCATTGAGGATTTGACAAAAAAATAGGAATCTTATCGGTATAAAGGTCTCTACAAGTCTTTCATGCCCATGGTGTTAAAACCCTAAGACTAAAATCTCTGCATTTAAAGACAACAATCTAACATGTAAAGAAGAAATTCGTATACATACTTTTTTTGAAGCTGGTCCAGTCTCAAGCAGCGGAAGCTCTGCAGAAGACACAGCTGACAATGGCTGTGAAATGAATGGGAAGTGACATTACCCATAGTTACTATAGGGCTTCTGTAGTCAGCTGTATCCTCTCCACCCGCCTACACAGAGAAGCGATGGTTGACAGCACAGGGTGGGAATCGGGTCAGATGGGCTTAAAAAAAAAAAAAAATGTATAACGATTTCTTCTTTACAGGGCTAGATACAGTGCCTTGCGAAAGTATTCGGCCCCCTTGAACTTTGAGCTTTTGCCACATTTCAGGCTTCAAACCTAAAGATATAAAACTAATTTTTTGTTTAGAACCAACAAGTGGGACACAATCATGAAGTGGAATGAAATTTATTGGATATTTCAAACTTTGTTAACAAATAAACAGAAAAATTGGGTGTGCAAAATTCAGCCCCTTAATACTTTGTAGTGCCACCTTTTGCTGCGATTACAGCTGTAAGTCTCTTGGGGTATGTCTCTATCAGTTTTGCGCATCTAGAGACTGAAATTTTTGCCCATTCCTCCTTGCAAAACAGCTCGAGCTCAGTGAGGTTGGATGGAGAGCGAACAGCAGTTTTCAGTTCTTTCCACAGATTCTCGATTGGATTCAGGTCTGGACTTTGACTTGGCCATTCTAACACCTGGATATGTTTGTGAACCATTCCATTGTAGATTTTGCTTTATGTTTTGGATCATTGTCTTGTTGGAAGACAAATCTCCTTCCCAGTCTCAGGTCTTTTGCAGACTCCATCAGGTTTTCTTCCAGAATGGTCCTGTATTTGGCTCCATCCATCTTCCCATCAATTTTAACCATCTTCCCTGTCCCTGCTGAAGAAAAGCAGGCCCAAACCATGATGCTGCCACCACCATGTTTGACAGTGGGGATGGTGTGTTCAGGGTGATGAGCTGTGTTGCTTTTACGCCAAACATAACTTTTTGCATTGTTGCCAAAAAGTTTGATTTTGGTTTCATCTGACCAGAGCACCTTCCACATGTTTGGTGTGTCTCCCAGGTGGCTTGTGGCAAACTTTAAACGACACTTTTTATTGATATCTTTAAGAAATAGCTTTCTTCTTGCCACTCTTCCATAAAGGCCAGATTTGTGCAGTATACGACTGATTGTTGTCCTATGGACAGAGTCTCCCACCTCAGCTGTAGATCTCTGCAGTTCATCCAGAGTGATCATGGGCCTCTTGGCTGCATCTCTGATCAGTCTTCTTGTATGAGATAAAAGTTTAGAGGGACGGCCAGGTCTTCGTAGATTTGCAGTGGTCTGATACTCCTTCCAATTCAATATTATCGCATGCACAGTGCTCCTTGGGATGTTTAAAGCTTGGGAAATCTTTTTGTATCCAAATCCAGCTTTAAACTTCTCCACAACAGTATCTCGGACCTGCCTGGTGTGTTCCTTGTTCTTCATGATGCTCTCTGCGCTTTAAACGGACCTCAGACTATCACAGTGCAGGAGCATTTATACGGAGACTTGATTATACACAGGTGGATTCTATTTATCATCATTAGTCATTTAGGTCAACATAGGATCATTCAGAGATCCTCACTGAACTTCTGGAGAGAGTTTGCTGCACTGAAAGTAAAGGGGCTGAATAATTTTGCACGCCCAATTTTTCAGTTTTTTATTTGTTAACAAAGTTTGAAATATCCAATAAATTTCGTTCCACTTCATGATTGTGTCCCACTTGTTGATTCTTCACAAAAAATTAAAGTTTTATATCTATGTTTGAAGACTGAAATGTGGCAAAAGGTCGAAAAGTTCAAGGGGGCCCGAATACTTTCGCAAGGCACTGTAAGTTAGGGTTAGATTGTGGATGTCTATAGTTGCAGGGATTTTAGGGTTAGGGTGGACTTCTACTTTTAAAAAAAAAAAAACATTATAAAAACCAGGACAGAAAAAAAAACGTATTCCAAAGAATATGAAGTGTCAGCCCACCAAAAATGGTAATTTCTGTATAGTCAGGCAGGCTGAGTCCTTACTAGACTTTCTAAGTCTTAAAGAACATTCTCTTTTTTAAAGTATGCTTTTCTCTTTCTATTGCTTCCTTTGTGTGAAATCCCTGGTGTTCCTGCCAGTCCCTTTGTTTCCTATCAAAAACAGACCACACCAAGCAGGAGAACACAGCGTTGTCAGTTCTCTTGCTATGCTGTGAACTCTGCCTGCTTTCCTCCAATGATCAGATTTTTTCTGACCCCACCCCCCTTGCAGAGCGGTCACTGGGAAGATCAGTGTGCTGCTTTTTCTCCTCACCCAGCTCTTATGCAGCTGAGAACAGAGGGAATGTGATCGCTACAAGGGATTACATTTTTATATACAGTGGGTACAGAAAGTATTCAGACCCCCTTAAATTTTTCACTCTTTGTTCTATTGCAGCCATTTGCTAAAATCATTTAAGTTCATTCTTCTTCCTCATGAATGTACACATAGCACCCCATACTGACAGAAAAACACAGAATTGTTGACATTGTTGCAGATTTATTAAAAGAGAAAAAAACTGAAATATCACATGGTCCTAAGTATTCAGACCCTTTGCTCAGTATTTAGTAGAAGCCCCCTTTTGATCCAATACAGCCAGGAGTCTTTTTGGGAAAGATGCAACAAGTCTTTCACACCTGGATTTGGGGATCCTCTGCCATTCCTCCTTGCAGATCCTCTCCAGTTCTGTCAGGTTGGATGGTAAAAGTTGGTGGACAGCCATTTTTAGGTCTCTCCAGAGATGCTCAATTGGGTTTAAGTCAGGGCTCTGGCTGGGCCATTCAAGAACAGTCACGGAGTTGTTGTGAAGCCACTCCTTCGTTATTTTAGCTGTGTGCTTAGGGTCATTGTCTTGTTGGAAGGTAAACCTTCGGCCCAGTCTGAGGTCCAGAGCACTCTGGAGAAGGTTTTTGTCCAGGATATCCCTGTACTTGGCCGCATTCATCTTTTCCTCGATTGCAACCAGTCGTCCTGTCCCTGCAGCTAAAAAACACCCCCACAGCATGATGCTGCCACCACTATGCTTCACTGTTCGGACTGTATTGGATAGGTGATGAGCAGTGCCTGGTTTTCTCCACACATACCGCTTAGAATTAAGGCCAAAAAGTTCTATTTTGGTCTCATCAGACCAGAGAATCTTATTTCTCACCATCTTGGAGTCCTTCAGGTGTTTTTTTAGCAAACTCCATGCGGGCTTTCATGTGTCTTACACTGAGGAGAGGCTTCCGTCGGGCCACTCTGCCATAAAGCCCCGACTGGTGGAGGGCTGCAGTGATGGTTGACTTTCTACAACTTTCTCCCATCTCCTGACTGCATCTCAGCCACAGTGATCTTTGGGTTCTTTACCTCTCACCAAGGCTCTTCTCCCCCGATAGCTCAGTTTGGCCGGACGGCCAGCTCTAGGAAGGGTTCTGGTCGTCCCAAACGTCTTCCATTTGAGGATTATGGAGGCCACTGTGCTCTTAGGAACCTTAAGTGCAGCAGAAATCTTTTTGTGACCTTGGCCAGATCTGTGCCTTGCCACAATTCTGTCTGAGCTCTTCAGGCAGTTCCTTTGACCTCATGATTCTCATTTGCTCTGACATGCATTGTGATCTGAAAGGTCTTATATAGACAGGTGTGTGGCTTTCCTAATCAAGTCCAATCAGTATAATCAAACACAGCTGGACTCAAATGAAGGTGTAGAACCATCTCAAGGATGATCAGAAGAAATGGAAAGCACCTGAGTTAAATATATGAGTGTCACAGCAAAGGGTCTGAATATTTAGGACCATGTGATATTTCAGTTTTTCTTTTTTAATAAATCTGCAACAATGTCAACAATTCTGTGTTTTTCTGTCAGTATGGGGTGCTATGTGTACATTCATGAGGAAGAAGAATGAACCTAAATGATTTTAGCAAATAGCTGCAATATAACAAAGTGAAAAATTTAAGGGGGTCTGAATACTTTCCGTACCCACTGTGTACATATACACACACACACACACACACACACACACACACACACGTTTTGCCCTTCAATGCTGTTTTAAACTGAATCGGTAGTTTTACATGGCAAGGGTTTACAATATCCAACTGTTCCTGTCCACCTGTGTTCCAGCTCCTCCTATATTCTTTACAACATCAAAAGATCCAAAATAGTACCAATGGAATCCTCAAAGAACGATAAGTAACGCTCCAACATATAAGATATTAGATTTAGGTGGACTCACCCACCCAAAGTGTGGAAAATTCTAGAACCCGAAGACATTTCACAGTAAAGCCCCGTACACACGTACTGATCGTCGGCCAAACGATCGGCCGTCTTTTGTCCGAGGGCTGTCGTGTCTGTTGAAAACTGCAAAAGACTGCACACGAATTTTGTCGGCCAACAATAGCCGACTGCAGAAGTGATGTCATGTGATGGTTAACTTTCCCTGTGTTTTTCCTTTTCCGAGCATGCCCAGTCTTGCTAATCTGCTGTCTGTCGGCCGAATTCTGTACTGACTGGCAAACAATCGGCCGTTCTGGTGTTGGCCAACAAAAATTATAATGCTTGCATGACAGATTCTTTTCGGCCGAAAGTGCGCTGTCGGCTGTCGGAAGCATCATACTAACAAGCCTACAATCGGCATAGGAACCCCATAGGAACCCATAAATTAACTTTCAGGTCCAACAGAAACCCCTGCTAAAAATCAATTCTGAGGGAATAAAGTGCCAATTTGCTGGCCACCGGGAAGAATGCCTCCTCACAGTAATGGTCAGAACACCACTCTTAAGCCTCGTACACACGCGTCGAAAATCGGCAGGGAATTTTCGTCCGATGACCAATGTGCCGATTGTCGGCTTGTTAGTATGATGCTTCCGACAACCGACTGACTTTTCGGCCGAAAAAAATCTGGTGTGCAGGCTATAAAATTTTTGTCCGCCGTCAAAAACATGGCCGATTTTCGTGCAGACAGTACAGATTTCGACAGGGAAAAATCTAATGAGCAAGTCTGGGCATGCTTAGAGAAGAAAGAACACAAAGAAAGCAAACCAACACGACATAACTTCTGAAGTAGAATGTCGGGCGAGAAAATTCATGTGCAGTCTAGGCACATTCCAACCAACAAAACACCACTCTGGACAAAAGTCGGACGATCGGTCGGTCGATAATCGTTGCGTGTGTACTAGGCTTTAGACCGCTAGAAAGATCAATGGTGTAATGCCCCTAGCGTTCCCAAGTGAGGTTGGCCCCAGAACTATGCAGGAACTATCAAGATGGGAGGTCCATCAGCCACAACTCAAGAAAACCCCAGCAACTTCTGGAGAAACCCTAGGGCTCCATGGAACCCAGGTTGAGAAGTGAAAAATGGTGGACAGTCCAAACTACACATCTTTTTCACTAAAACTAAAAAAAGGGTTCAAAGACTGAAGCAGAAAAAAAGTACCAAAATCCACAAGTTTTTTCACCATGGAAACCAACCATGGGATTTCCAGCTATCTGTGCTCCATCTGTGAAGATTCATTATGTCACATTCTTAGAGCCATTAACAGTAATCTAAAAGAAACCCCTAACAAATAAGGAAAAAAAACAAAAAAAAAAAAAAAAACCACACAAACAAAATCAATGTCCCCACAGTTCTGAGCAGTTTTACCGGCAAGCAGCCCAAGAATAGGAGCTGAATGTTGTAATAGCTACACATTTAGGATTGGATAGTCACCAGATTATTCATTTTAGCAAAGATCTTCCCATAATATGTTGTGCATCTAAAGAATAACAAAGGATTTTCTTTACATTTTAAAAAGAATGCTCCAGTTAGGGAGATTTTCCCTCTCCATTTGTCCTGTTTACCATCCTCCTTTGAAGTGAAAGGAAAAGAAAATGCCAAATTTTGGGTTGACACTAGGCTGCAACTAACGATTATTTTCATAATCGAATAGTTGGCCGCTTATTTTGATTAATCGACTAATCGGATAATAACCTTACAAAAAAAAAAAAAAAAAAAACAATGTGTATGGCCAGGATAAGGCTCAGTTCACACCTATGCAGTTTTCTTTTTGTGTCTTCTGCTGCGATTTGAGTTTTGCATGTTCTTATGCTTTTTTTAGGCCAATTTGTTGTTGGGCAGATTAAAACACACAACATACATGTCCTACTTCTCTGCGCAATACCATTACACAGAGCAGTCCTGATTCTCCTCTTCGGGGGTCCCCCTGACGCTTCTGGCTCCCCCTGCCTTCAGAGTGCCCCAATAGCAAGCTGCAAAGTATATTTAGCCCCTTAAGCAAAAAAAAAAAACCTCTGCCTTTAGAGCCACTCACTTCCTGCCCTGGACTACATGTCCCATGAGGCATTGCTCCTCACACTCGCATTTTCTAGACACTTACTGACATCTATGGATGGTGTACTGAGCTGTATGTGTGCTCCCATGTGTCTTCTATGTAAACAAATAATGCATTCTGTATGCAGGTCAACTAATCGATTATGAAAATAGTTGATTACAATTTTCATAATCGAATCGTTGTTTCATCCCTAGTTGACACTAAACAGTGATAGGGGAGAAATCAGTGGCCTTAGTTCTGATACCATGAGATTCCCACACTTTAGAGGGATGTCTGTTCACTTCCTGTTTTGGCTCCAAGACCGGAAGTGAAGAAAAATCTCCCCAAGGTGACACACACACACACACACGTTTTAACCCACCCTTACTCTATTTTAGCATGTACATACAAAACCCTCCCTTGTGTAGATATCCAAAAGCCCTAAACTGCTGCTGGGTGCCGCCATCTTGGATGGGATGTCAGCAGCAGTGTTCATTTTGACGTCAAATTTCAATTACATTTTAGACATAGTATTGTCTAGTATTTTAGTCATCTGAATTTTTTTTTGTTTTATTTTAGTCAACTAAAGTGGTGTTAAAATCTTAGCAACGAAATTAACACTGGTCGGCAGCCATAGCAAATCCGGAACGGTCACTCAAGTGATGCTAGTACTCTCCTCAACTGGCAGCTACATGAAAGGTTATGTAAAGCAGCTGGACCAATATAGACAGTAGGTTAGCCACTCCTAAAAGAGGAGAGGACTAGGATATGCAAGGAGGGAAGGAGCTATGCTAGAGAACAAACTCATCCTGAAGTATTCTATTTGCTAGGAAGTTCAGAGGCGCATCAATGCAAGGTCGAGGTAAAAAAAAAAAAAAATAGCAAGCATTGGAAATTGTTGATTTTTCCGTGCTTTTACCCGATTTATAACTTGGTGATAAGGTCTCTTTAAAACAGAGTGCCAGGGAAACCGCCATATACACAGGTACAATGTAAAGGGGTGCATTACCTGCCAAAAGGATTTCTATTTCTGTAAAGCCAGTCCTGGGAACGCAAAGCCCGGCTGGTGATCTGACTTCTTTACTGCAATTAGAACATTGCACAATGAGCATCAGCAGTTAAAACCCTTGGCTATATTTTCCTCCCATCAGCAGGGTGCTTGTCAGAACTAAAGTATTTAGGAGATTGCCACCAAGTGCTATCCCATTACTGGCCCCTACCCCCTAATGGTTTTAGAGTACATGGGCTAGTACAAAGACAAACTCCAATATATAGATTAATAATAATAAAATTAAAATATTAATACAATTAAAATAATACAATTAAAATAATAATAATTTTTTTGATCATTCCACCACCTCTCCTGCATGCCTCTACATTTACATTTGTTCCATGTGAAGAGGGCAAGATTAAATGTGAAGTCATTTTCTCCCCAGCTGCAATGTTATACATTCATACAGAATAGAGTGAATCAGGAAAACACCACATATGGTCAGTGGATGGACCAGACAATTCTAATAAGAATTATAATCATCAGTTTCTTTTAGTGGCCATAATGCAGTATTTTATCAAACTATTTTGTATGAATAAAAAGCATTCCACTTGGGAGGACATACCCAACATTCCATTTTTTTTTCCTTGGCACAGAAGGATGTACTTGCAGATTCACAGATGATCCCGGCAATTTTTTATTACATACATACATAACACTTGCATTGGTAGAGGAGCAGTGATGTACAATTACTGTGCTGCTAAGGAGGAAGCAGAGTATGCTTATTTAATAAACACGCTTCCTCCCATGTACAATATACACTAGATTACCAAAAGTATTGGGACGCCTGCCTTTACACACATGAACTTTAAATGGCATCCCAGTCTTAGTCCATAGGGTTCAATATTGAGTTGGCCAACTCTTTGCAGCTATACCAGCTTCAACTCTTCTGGGAAGGCTGTCCACAAGGTTTAGGAGTGTATGGGAATGTTTGACCATTCTTCCAGAAGTGCATTTGTAAGGTCAGCCGCTGATGTGGACAAGAAGGCCTGGCTCGTGTTACCACTCAAACTCATCCCCAAGGTGTTCTATCGAGTTGAGGTCCGGATTGTGCAGGCCAGGCAAGTTCCTCCACCCCAAACTGGCTCATCAGTGCCTGACCTCACAAATGTGCTTCTGGAAGAATGGTCAAACATTCCCATAGACACTCCTAAACCTCATGAACATCCCTTCCCAGAAGAGTTGAAGCGGTTATAGCTGCAAAGGGTGGGCCAACTCAATATTGAACCCTACGGACTAAGACTGGTATGCCATTAAAATTCAGTATGTGTAAAGACAGGTGCCCCAAAATTTTGGGTAATATAGTGTACATATTATACAGGAGGATAGTCCTAGGTATTCATTAAATACGTATGCTCAACTTCCCTCTTAGAAGAAGGCTTCTTGCACATACTGTTCAAGCAGCTAATTTCAGACTTTTTGTACGTATTTGCGCACAAAGGTGCGAAACCATTCTTACAGTCTTGTTCTGCACAATATGTAAATGGATATTTGCACACACGAGGCTTAACTTACTGACAGAAGTAGCAGATTTTTCTATTTTTTTTTTTTTATTTTTTTTTTTAACTGAACGCATGGTGCTTGTTTACACGCCTGTTAGCATAGGCACTACAGCCGCACCATTAATTGTTTAAAAAAAAAAAAAGAAAACCTGCGATCGATTCAACACGATCTCAAGCCAGCATTTCTACGATTCATACAGTGCAAAGCCATTCGCTTACTCAGAGCAGTCAAAAAAAAAAAAAAAAGTCCACGATTCTCATTTTATGCAGAATCTTGCAGCTCTAATAGCACAAAATTATTAAAAAAAAGAAAAAAGCTGTACTGAGCTTTTTCAAGCTGCAGTGTGGAAAGGGCCAATAAAGAAAATAAATAAAAAAGAAAGTTGCCAAATCCCTCCATCTTTCTTTCAATACAGGTAAAAAATTAAAAATATTTATATTAGATTATACTGTACAGCATGGGTGTCCAACCTTTTGGCTTCTCTGGGCCACATTGTGTGTAGAGAAATTTTCTCGGGATAGTTAAAGAGGTTGTACACCGAGAAAAAAAATTTTTCTCTTCTTTACATCCTGAAAGAGAAACCCATAATGAGCTAGTATGCATCGCATAGTAGCTCATTATGAAATACTTACCTTAGAACGAGCCCCCGCCGTGCCGTCCGCTTACCTGTATGACGGGCGACATGTATAGTCGCCCGTCTTCCGGGATCGCGGCATCCGGCCATCTGATTGGCCGGAGCCGCGGCGACGTCACTCCCGCGCGCGGGAGCCGACGGTCACGGCACGATCTGCCGTTCCTTCAGAGCGCATGCGCCAGTGACGTCACTGGCTGCATTAAAGGTAAATATCTCCTAAACGGTGCATGTTTAGGAGATATTTACAGTACCTATAGGTAAGCCTTAATATAGGCTTACCTATAGGTACAACTTCCTGAGGAGGGTTTACTTCCTCTTTAAAGGTATATAAGTAATTTAACACAACTAGTGGATGATCCCCTCCAAAGCTGCCTCCGTGGCCGTGCCCCCGACTTGACTTCCTTCCTCCCCAGCAAAAAAAAAAAAAGGCCGGGGGGCAGTGGGCCGCATTGCCTGCGGTTCCGGGCCACATGCGGCCCCCGGGCCGCAGGTTGGACATGCCTGCTGTATAGGTTTTTAATCTCCCTCATCCTTTTTTCTTCGATAAAAACAGGTTTGACTTCAGCGTCATCTCTAGGTGACCGAACCCTTTAAGCACAGTGACCATAGCTGTGAGGACGGACAGAACCACATCGGCCCCCGACCAATGCTACAGAGAGTCGTCCTGCCAATGGAAACGTCATGAATATACATTACTGGGGGAACAGAAGCCAGCAGCAGCATTAACTCCCAAAGTGATAATGAGAAAGCTCACAGTTCCAATTAGATGGCTTTAAAGTCACTTTAAGTAATTTGCAAGATTTCAGGTTATATTTACACCTAGGAACAGATGCCTTATTAAGGTTTATAAATACATCACAGAACAAAGAAAGCCATCTATGTAATCGTTCAGCTATTGGAAGGGAAGACAGAAGCCTACAAAGGAGAGTGCTGAAAAACACAAGTAGGAGATAATAGGGTATCAGAGTGATCTCCTCATTGTTACTGATCTTCATTGCAGATTTGGAACCTACGAGAGCCGAGTACAGCATACAGAGAAATTGCAGCTTCTTTTCAGAGTATTTCAAGAGCGTATCTGTACAGACACAAACTTCACTAAAAACGTATAACCAAACATTTTATAGAGAAACTGGCCGCATAAGGTGCAGAGTCCCAACTGAACCCAAAATTTTGTCTGAAGTCACATTTAGGGTCTCTTCTATGACACTATCTTAAAGAGGAAGCAAACTCCTCAAATTATTTTTCTTCCCTGCAAAGTAAATGCATAATGTGCTAGAATGCATCACATACTAGCACATTATGTGACACTTACCGCCAAAGCCCATGCTGTTAGCCGCATCCATGTTTACCCGTCTTCTTCCGGGTCTGCGGTCTCCAGCAGTATTACTGGCCGGAGCCGCGCGACGTCGCTCCCGCACATGCGCACGGCAGCCGCCAGTCACGGCACTGGGCTCTGAAGAAACGGCACGGGCGGCCATTTCTTCAGTGCGCATGCACCGATGACGTCATCGGCTGCATGTACTGCAAATATCTCCTAAACGGTGCAAGTTCGGCTTCAAATTCCAACTCCCGTTTTTTTTTTTTTTTTTAACACCAGGTAACACCCATCGTTAAGGCAACTTTCCCCTACCTTTGACCGTTCTCTTACAGCAGTCAAATTGCATCAACATAGCTGTACGGGGCTCCACCCACATTTAGTGACAGATCTGCGAATGAATAAACTACAAATCCAATCTACCATCACAGCAGACAGATTTGTAGTTGTCAATGGAACATCAGTGTAGCGATTACCACACTCCTAGGCCAACACGTTCTAACTGATAAATACCTTTTCTCATCAGCGGTAAATAGTCTTGTGATTTCCATTAATTACTGGTGAAGCTTGTAGGAGTTTTCATACTGCACTGAGCTGTCCTATGAGTCTGCAGGGCTCCAGACCCTCTGTCTGGACAGTGTTGATTGGCCCTGTGCTGATCACATGCAAAAAAAAAACCCCTCTAGCAATACACACCAAACTATGTGCAGCCTGACTCCAAATGCTCCATCTTATCCAGACATGTTTTTGAGTCAGTGGAAGAAAAGGAGGATCTGTGCATACAGGATCAAACAGCCTTTTATTTACACAGTGCAGAGGATTAACCCCTTAGGTTCCACAAGGAGTATAACCAGGGCTTTTTTCCCCCTCAGAATAGGTACAGGAACTCGCTCTGCAAAGTCAGCTCTTCACCTCCAACCCCATCGTTTTAGTAAGTGGCGCCAAATCTGCCTAGGCCCAAAAGGCACAGAGTACCAACACTTGGGAGAAAAAAAACCACAGGGCTCAGGAAAGTGTACTGTGATGAGGTGTATCACACAGAAAAAAAAAAAATAATAGCACAACGGACAGTACCTTGCATATTTCCCCGAAAGTAAATGTCTATTGCTCACCTCTGTGCCCCCCATTCAAACCTCATCTCTGCGACCCTTGTACACAGCTCACCTATTTGGTCATCGTGTATCGGTCGATATTTTCATACATTTAAAAAAAAAGAAAATCCCTTTTCTTTGACAGGTACTCTTGTGGAGAGATCTGGGGGTCTAAGACCCCAAACCCCTCCTCTGCACTTAAAAGTATTTAAAAGTTTTGAATGCTGTCATTTTTTTAATCTGGCGCCAGCACCCGGAAGTGATGTCATGATATCACTTCCGGGTTTTTGCATGGAGACCCGATCAGAGACGAATGCGGCTTTGATCGGATCTTCGGCGACCATGCAAGCTGGTTGCAACAGGTCTCCCGGTGGGACGGGGGACCCGGGCGAGCCGCAGAAGGGGGGACGTAATGACAGCAGAGAGGCTTCTCAGCCGCATCAGTTGTCATTACAAGACAGCCGACCGTCGGCTATGGACACCGGTACCAGGGTGAAGCCTCTAGCTGCAGGCATCACTTCGGTACAAGCACTTTCCAAAAGATCGGTAATATCGGCCACCTTGGCAGATCTGCCCTTAATATATCTGGTCGATCCCTAATTCAGCTCACCACTTTAACCCCCCTTCCCCGGTCCTCAGCTCACCACTTCTCCCCCTGTCCATAATTTACCACTTCTCTCTCTCTCTCTCTCTCTCTCTCTCCCCCCCCCCCCCCCATCCGCAGTACACCTCTTCTCCCCCCCCCCCCACAAATCACCTTTGTACCCCCTATCAACGCAACTCTGCACCCCCTCATCCCCAGCTTACACCTCAAGTCCACAACAGCTTGTCTACCCCCTTCCACATTTCACTTCTGCACCTCCATCTACAGATTACCCCAATCCACAGCTCTCATCTCTAACTCTTAAGTATTGAAGCATAGAAGCATATGAACTTTTAACTTCTTGCCGCCCGCGCTATAGCCGAAAGACGGCTACAGCGCGGGCTCTAATTTCCAGGAGGCCGTCTTTAAACGGCCTCCCAGTGACAGGCTCCCCGTGCGCGCATCGGGGAAAATCTGTGTCGGCCGTGTCACAGCCAATCACAGATCGTGGTAAATGGCCAATCACAGCGGCCATTTACCACGTGATCGGACCATGCAATGAGAGATGATCTCATATGTAAACATATGAGATCATCTCTCATCGCCAGCTCTCCTTCCTCACACAGAGCCTGCGTGTGAGGAAGAGCAGAGCCGATCAGCGGTTAGGGGACACAGAAATATGTAATCAGGGCACTGATCACCAGTGCCCTGATTACAAAAGAGGTAAATAAAATAAAAGTGCCCACCATCAGTGTCCACAGTGCCCACAATCAGTGCCCATAGTGCTGCCAGTCAGTACCCATCAGTGCCTGCTCATCTAGGCACTGACTGGCAGCACTATGGGCACTGAGTGTGGGCACTGATGGTGCTGCCCATCAGTGCCACCCGCCGGTGCCACCCATCAGTGCAGCATATTAGTACCTCATCAGTGCAGCCTATCAGTGCACATCAGTGAAGGAGAAAAAATTTTTTTCAAAATTTACTCGCAGAAAATAAGAAACTTTTCAAAATTTTCTGTCTTTTTTTGTAAGAAATAAAAAACCCAGAGATGATTAAATACCACAAAAAGAAAGCTCCATTTGTGTGAAAAAAATGATAAAAATTTCATATAGGTGCAGTGTAGCATGACCACGCAATTGTCATTCAAAGCGTGAGAGCGCTGAAAGCTGAAAATTGGCCTGGATAGGAAGGGAGTGAAAGTGCCCTGTAGGCAAGTGGTTAATGGCATCCCAGTCTTCGTCCGTAGGGTTTAATATTGAGTTGGCCCACCCTTTGCAGGTATAACAGCTTCAACTCTTCTGGGAAGGATAAGAGTGTCTATGGGAAATGTTTGACCATTCTTTCAGAAGCACCTTTGTGACGTCAGGCACCGATGTGGCCGAGAAGGCCTGGCACGCAGTCTCCGCTCTAATTCATCCCAAAGGTGTTCTATCGGGTTAAGGTCAGGAATCTGCAGGCCAGTCCAATTCCTCCACCCCAAACTCGCTCATCCATGTCTTTATAGACCTTGCTTTCTAAACTGGTCCAATGCATTTGGTGGAGGGAGATTTTGGCGTGGGGTTGGGCTTCGTCCCTTAGTTCCAGTGAAAGGCGTCAGCATACTAAGACATTTAGAACAATTTCATGCCCCCAACTTTGTGGGAACAGTTTGGGGAAAACCCCTTCCTATTTCAACATGACTGCGAACCAGTGCACAAAGCAAGGTCCATAAAGACATGGATAAGCAAGTTTGGGGTGAAGGAACTTGACTTGCCTGCACTCAGTCCTGACCGCAACCTGATAGATATCTTCCTGCCCAGAACACCACTGATATGGACTCCTCTCCTGCCCTACCAGTAATGGCGGAAAGTTTCTTACTGGTTGCACTGGCTGCATAGGAGGACATCAGTTGACTGCAATCCCTGGAGGCTACAGACAAACACCAGAATCTCTCCCAGCTGCCAAAAGACCCCTCTTAGCAGTTAATGGAAACTAAGGAACAAGCAGAATGAATCTAAAAATGGGGCACTGGAAACAAATCAAGCATTGGGCTCTGCAGTTGACGTAACTATTACAATCCTAAATTCTTTGATGTGGTGGGAGTCTACGTCTTTTACAGAAGATGTGGTTGTTATTCTGAAGCTGCACCGGGGCTGTGGCATGTTGCCAGTTTAGATGCAAATATCACCAAGTGGCGATCAGAATAAAAAAAAAGGTTCTCTTCCTGCTGCTTTATAATAAATCGTCCCTTACCAGTGCATGATAAATCAGGGAAAAACACTTTTTTCAGCTCTTGTATAAGTGTTAAAGCGGAGCTCCAGCCCCCCCACAAAAAAATTAAGTCAGCAGCTACAAACACTTTAGCTTCTGACTTAATATTAGGATACTTACCGGTCCTGAAATCCAGAGATCTCGGCATCCCAGCTGATGTTTCCATTGGCTCTTGGTTGCTGCCGCCATTTGCAGTTGGGGAAAACGGCAGTGAAGCCTTGCAGGCGCATGCATGAAGCGTGCTGCACTTTGTTATTGACCCAGCAGCGGGGGAAGGGGGCCGAACTTTCGGGTGATCTCGCTGTTCTCCCCCTTCCCCCGAAAGGTGCCAACATAGGGGGGAGGAGGCAGATAAGCAGAGCTTCCCCTTTTGGGTGGAGCTCCGCTTTAAGATTAGCGTAAAACAGAATTTTTAAGGTTTACAAACCATTTCATGTTAGGAGGCATTTTTGGTCTCCACATTTCCATTTTACCATGTGTGGATTTAACCATTAATTTCAACCTAAAGGCCTTATGCACACAGGACGTTTAAGGCTCCATGTACACAGGACGCTGGAAATGGCCGTTTAGGAGCAGTTGGGCGTTTTTTTCAGAAGCCCCTGAACCCATCTACATTTTATCTTATCTGTCCATGTACACCAGGTCGTTTACAGTCATTTGCAGGCAGTTGCGTTCAGGGACTTTTTTTAGAACGCAATTATTCGCGTCCGAACGTGTGTTTCCCGGCGTTTCAAACGCACAAACGCGTCCGAACGCGATGACCCGCGTCTAGCGTTCACGTTTTTCCATTTTAAAGGGGAATAATTTTTTTTGACCTCTAGGAACGGTTCTAAACGCAAACGCCGCTAAACGCCCGCTAAACGCGGGTACAAACGCGACCGAACGGACGTTTCAAACGTCCTAAAAATTCCAGCATTCAAAGGGACTTTTAACAACGTCCCGTGTACATGGAGCCTAACTCTACTGAAAGCCGACAGCATTTTTGCAGAAAAAATGCCTGGCGCTTGTAAAAGGGTCTTAAAGCATTTACAAGCTTAAATAAGCGTCAAGCTCTTGGGCGTTCCATTTTATTGGCCAGAATGAATAATTCTTGTCACTGAAATGAATTGCTGCTCAAGCACAAAGGTTTACAGCTTTTAGAAGCAGTTATCAGCTTTAGGTTTTTTTCCACCCAAACTCTGCTGCTCCTGAACACACTGGCAGTGTTTTTTTCCTGCCTCTAAAAGCTCCTGCAACTAAAAGCCTGCGTGTGCATTAACTGAGGGGCGTTGAGTCAAGGGGAGAAAAAAAAAAAAAAAAAAAGGGGAGGATAAAAAAAAAAAAAAAAAGGGATAAAAAAAAAGAAAAAAAACAGCAGACACTCCTAGAAGTCACTGTAAAAACATCCAGTGTGCATGAGGCCAAAGGAAACAGCACTCCCGAGTCAGGTATGGCAAGGATTTTACTTCCCATTAAGCTTGCTAATACTTGCTTTGCTTTAGCCCTTTGTTTTAGACCTTGAGGGATTTTATTTTGTACATGGTGCTTCTTTACAATAAGGCACATCTGCCATCGTCTACTATATAGGCATATCAGCATAGTGTGATCTGGTCAGTTATGTAGCAGAAGGGGTTGTTATTCAGTTTCAGCTGCTTTGGTGTTAATGGAACAGGTGCACTAGATGGGCAATGAGAACCTCCAAAAGAATAGTTTTACAGATGGAGGCCACTGACTTTTTTCCTACTCTTTTCTGACTTTCATTAGTTTTGCATTTGGCTAGGGTCAGTGTCACTACTGGTAGCATGAGGAGACACCTTCACCCTACAGAGGTTGCACAGGGAGTCCAACTCTTCCAGGATGGCACACAAATATGTGCCATTGTCAGGTTTGCCGTGTCTCCCAGCACAGTCTCAAGAGCATGGAGGAGATTCCAGGAGACAGGCAATTACTCTAGGGGAGCTGGACAGGGGCATAGAAGGTCCTTAACCCATCAGCAGGTCTGGAATCTGCTCCTTTGTGCAAGGGGGAACAGGATGAGCACAGCCAGAGCCCTACAAAATGACCTCCAGCAGGCAACCGGTGTGAATGTCTCTAACCAATCAGAAATAGGTGATCAGTGATGATCTGGGGAGGAATATCCATGGAGGGACACAGACCTCTGCAGGCTAGACAACGGCACCCTGACTGACATTAGGCATCGGGATGAAATCCTTGGACTGATTGTCAGACCCCATTGCAGGTGCAGTGGTTCCTCCTGATGCACGACAATTCCCGGCCTCATGTGGTGAGAATATGCAGTCAGTTCCTGGAGGATGAAGGAATTGATACCATTGAATGGCCCCCCGCACTCGCCTGACCAAAATCCAATAGAACACCTCAGACATGATGTGTCGGTCCATCCGATGTCACCAGGTTGCACCTCAGTCTGTTCAGGAGCCCAGTGATGCCCTGGTCCAGATCTGGGAGCAAACACCCCAGGACACTGACAGTCCTCATTAGGAGCATGCCCCGATGTGGTCAGGCATGCATACAAGCACGTGGGGGCCATGCAAACTACCATTTTGAGTTGCTGCAATTAAAATTTCAGCAAATGGACTAGCCTGTTCAATTTTTAACTTTGATTTTCAGGTTGTCTTTGAATTCAGCTCTCATTTCCATCAAACAATGTGGCATCCTTTCGGTCCTAACACCTAACCCATTCCATATCAATATAGATAACCAGCATAATATTTTTCCCTATTGATATCTGATGTGTTTTCAAAGTGTTCCTTTAGAGCCCATTCAGACTAGCGCGACACGACTTTGGGGGGGCGACCTGTAAGTCGTGTGCACCGCAACTTGCAGAGACTTCACATAATGAAAGTCTATGCAAGTCCCCTCCAGGTCGCCCCAAAGTAGTACAGGACCCTTTTTCTAAGTCGGAGCGACTTGTGTCGCTCCTATTAGAACGGGTCCTGTGCAAATCAATGGGCCGCGACCGAGCGCAACTTGTCAGGCTGACAAGTCCCGCTAATGTGAATGGGCTCTTAAATGTTTAGAGCGGGGTGTATGTACAGTGGGTACGGAAAGTATTCAGACCCCCTTAAAATTTTTCACTCTTTGTTATATTGCAGCCATTTGCTAAAATCATTTAAGTTCATTCTTCTTCCTCATGAATGTACACATAGCACCCCATACTGACAGAAAAACACAGAATTGTTGACATTGTTGCAGATTTATTAAAAAAGAAAAACTGAAATATCACATGGTCCTAAGTATTCAGACCCTTTGCTCAGTATTTAGTAGAAGCCCCCTTTTGATCTAATACAGCCAGGAGTCTTTTTGGGAAAGATGCAACAAGTCTTTCACACCTGGATTTGGGGATCCTCTGCCATTCCTCCTTGCAGATCCTCTCCAGTTCTGTCAGGTTGGATGGTAAACGTTGGTGGACAGCCATTTTTAGGTCTCTCCAGAGATGCTCAATTGGGTTTAAGTCAGGGCTCTGGCTGGGCCATTCAAGAACAGTCACGGAGTTGTTGTGAAGCCACTCCTTCGTTATTTTAGCTGTGTGCTTAGGGTCATTGTCTTGTTGGAAGGTAAACCTTCGGCCCAGTCTGAGGTCCAGAGCACTCTGGAGAAGGTTTTTGTCCAGGATATCCCTGTACTTGGCCGCATTCACCTTTCCCTCGATTGCAACCTGTCCCTGCAGCTGAAAAACACCCCCACAGCATGATGCTGCCACCACCATGCTTCACTGTTGGGACTGTATTGGACAGGTGATGAGCAGTGCCTGGTTTTCTCCACACATACCACTTAGAATTAAGGCCAAAAAGTTCCATTTTGGTCTCATCAGACCAGAGAATCTTATTTCTCACCATCTTTGAGTCCTTCAGGTGTTTTTTACCAAACTCCATGCGGGCTTTCATGTGTCTTACACTGAGGAGAGGCTTCCGTCGGGGCACTCTGCCATAAAGCCCCGACTGGTGGAGGGCTGCAGTGATGGTTGACTTTCTACAACTTTCTCCCATCTCCTGACTGCATCTCTGGAGCTCAGCCACAGTGATCTTTGGGTTCTTCTTTACCTCTCTCACCAAGGCTCTTCTCCCCCGATAGCTCAGTTTGGCCGGACGGCCAGCTCTAGGAAGGGTTCTGGTCGTCCCAAACGTCTTCCATTTGAGGATTATGGAGGCCACTGTGCTCTTAGGAACCTTAAGTGCAGCAGAAATCTTTTTGTGACCTTGGCCAAATCTGTGCCTTGCCACAATTCTGTCTGAGCTCTTCAGGCAGTTCCTTTGACCTCATGATTCTCATTTGCTCTGACATGCATTGTGATCTGGAAGGTCTTATATAGACAGGTGTGTGGCTTTCCTAATCAAGTCCAATCAGTATAATCAAACGCAGCTGGACTCAAATGAAGGTGTAGAACCATCTCAAGGATGATCAGAAGAAATGGAAAGCACCTGAGTTAAATATATGAGTGTCACAGCAAAGGGTCTGAATACTTAGGACCATGTGATATTTCAGTTTTTCTTTTTTAATAAATCTGCAACAATGTCAACAATTCTGTGTTTTTCTGTCAGTATGGGGTGCTATGTGTACATTCATGAGGAAGAAGAATGAACTTAGATTTTAGCAAATGGCTGCAATATAAAAAAAAAAGTGAAAAATTTAAGGGGGTCTGAATACTTTCCGTACCGTATGTATGTATGTATGTATGTATGTATGTATGTATGTATGTATGTATGTATGTATGTATGTATGTATGTATGTATGTATGTATATATATATATATATATATATATATATATATATATATATATATAGTCACGTTATTAGGATTATTGGGGTAACATCACCTGTAAGCAACCAATCTGCCAGTGTGATATACAAATAGCTCGAGAGATCGACAAGCCATGCTGCTGGAAATAAGAGTTCCTCTTCAGTTAAAATACGACTGGCAAAACTACGTTTTGCTTTTGAGTGGAGAGGGCTTAGAGCATCTGTCAGGTTCTTATTGACGTCTCTGCCACCGCCACCCTCCCCCACCACCCGCTTATGGCATTACCAAACGTGGAGAAAAAAAAACCCCACATTTTGGGCTGTCAGAGCAAGAACAGTGGGGAAATCTTCCAATGGGTACACTAGTTATGGTGACATCAAGGGATTCTCAATTTGGTGGGATTTCTTCACTTTCAGTTTTGGCTAAGGACAGGAAGTGAAGTCAAAGGGCAAAAAAAAAAAAAAAAACCACAAACCAAAAAACACACACACAAACCAAAAAACACACACACAAACCAAAAAACACACACACAAACCAAAAAACACACACACAAACCAAAAAACACACACACAAACCAAAAAACACACACACAAACCAAAAAACACACACACAAACCAAAAAACACACACACAAACCAAAAAACACACACACAAACCAAAAAACACACACACACAAAGACAGGGGTCCCTCCAATACTCTAGCCACAAAAAAAAAAAAAAACAGACGATTAAAGTTTTACTTTAGTGCTACTGGAAGGCATTTTTATAGTCAAAACCTTTTTTGTTAAGAATGTAGTAGGGAAGGATTAGAGCCTCTCAAATTGTTCTAGCCGCCTTCGGACACCCTAAGATTCCTCCTCTCCACTGATCTCCCTAGAAAGTTGGGTAAAGATGGGAGCATTAAGGGTCAGCCAAATGCTTCACATTACCTTATGTGGGTGAAGAGCTTTTGGAGGAATTTTTTATAAAAAAAGTCACAATTGGTTATTAGTTAAGATAGAGAATGGATGTAGAGAGCAGAGACGTGGCCTTTGTAATCAGCAAGGATTAGTGGAGCACATACGCACACACATACCCTGCACTGACCCAGCTGTGACACTCAGCATGCTTTATATTTTACCATGACGTACATTTGTAAGTTGTTTATAACACATAAAAAGGGAAAAGCTTATCCAATTTGAAGCAAAGCAAATTCACACATGATCTTGTGACTAAGGCAAAACACAATTAAAAAAAAAAAATCAATTAAATTAAATTAGCAGCACAGGAGGAGGTGATAATCTAATCCGCCTTCCCCTTGGCACTTTCCGATGCTCTACTCTTCCGGTTTAAAGTCTCACCTTCCCTCCAGAGTGATGGGGAGAGAGTTCAGGCCACACTCCTTCCTTCCAATATTCTCTTTACTCAACTTCCTTTGCCGACTGACACAGATGTGGCAAGTATTGAAAATAGGGATGCACCGAAATTTTGGCCACCGAAATTATCGGCCGAAAATAGGCCTATCCCATTTAGGCCGATAATGGGTTAACATTGCCGAAAATAATGGCCGCCGTGAGGAAGGAGGAGGGCAGGTTTTAAAAGTCCCGCCTCTGGCCGGCCGCCCACCTCTCAATGACATCCTACTACTAGATGTGTGCATGAATGGACATACGAGGCGGGGGGGGGGGCGGGGCGAGCGGCCGCTATAGATACTAGAACTATGTGATGCTTCCCTGTCAGCTCAGCGAGACTGTGTGAATGAGAAGTGACCTGACACCGGGCGGGGGGAGCGGCCGCTAATAGCTGTAACTATGTGATCCTTCACTTACTGTCAGGCATGCATCTCCGCTGACAGTGAAGTGAAGCTCACATAGTTCTAATTAGCGACCGCTCCCCCGCCCGGTGTCAGGTCACTTCTCATTCACACACAGTCCCGCTGATCTGACAGGGATGGATCACATAGTTCTATCTATAGCGGCCGCTCGCCCCGCCCCCCCCCGGTATGTCACTTCATTCAACACAGATCGTAGTAGTGACATCACCGGGAGGCGGGCTGCCGGCCAGAGGCGGGACTTTTGAATGAAGGACACCCGAGGAGGGACGCTGAGGCAGCTTACCAATGGTATTTGTATTATGCAGCATGAGGGGTTAATGTATTGTCACTGCTGGTCACTCATCTATTAGTGACCGACCAGTGGCAGTTAATTAACCCCTTTGTGCTGCATTAGTGCAACCAGTATCAGTGTTAATTAACACTGGTTGCACTGATACTGGTTGCACTAATGCAGCACAAAGGGGTTAATTAACTGCCACTGGTCAATCATTAATGCATCAGTGACCAGCAGTGACAATACATTAACCCTCTCATGCTGCATAATACAAATACCATTGGTAATTGAATTAACCTCTTGCCAACCCATCACAGTACATATACTGTGACAGGGTGGCAGCGACAGGTGTACGTCGCTGCCTGTTTTTGGTGTATGCCCCTGTTCTATCTATTTTAAAATTTTTTGGGGGAAAAAGTCATTTTCGGTTTTGGTTTTCGGCCAAGGGCATCCTGCATTTTCGGCCCAAAATTTTCATTTCGGTGCATCCCTAATTGTAAACATCCATCATAACTTTTGAACAATGTTGCCTACCCTAAAATACACCAAAAAGTGGAGGAGGTTGGTGTAGAGAAAACGTGGGTGGCCCTAAGAGAGCCCCGACTTCAACTCTGCTAAACACCTCTAGGATGGATTAAAACGGTGAATGCAAACCAAGTCTTATTGTCTGACAGAAGTACCTGAACTCACAATGGGTTAAACAGGCACAGATTCCACCAGACACCAAAAATTCTTGTGGAAAGCCAAGTGGAGGATATCCAACAAGCTATAAGCGTGATGGTCTGCTGCCCACAAACTTATCACATCATACATCTCTGGCCATTACTAAGGCAGACCAATAATCAAAGATTAAAGCCTAGTACACACGCAACGAATTTCTGCCGACCGGTCGTCCATCTTTTGTCCAGAGTGGTGTTTTGTTGGTTGGAATGTGCCTAGACTGCACGCGAATTTTCCCGCATGACAGAATTCTACTTCAGAAGTGATGTCATGTGTTGGTTTGCTTTCTTTGTGTTCTTTCTTCTCCGAGCATGCCCAGTCTTGCTCAAAAAGGTTTTTCCCTGTCGAAATCTGTACTGACTGCACGAAAATCGGACGTGTTTTGACGGAGGACAAAAATTTTATAGCCTGCACACCGACTTTTCGGCCGAAAAAAATCTGGAGTCGGTTGTCGGAAGCATCATACTAACAAGCCGAAAATCGGCAGATCGGTCGGACGAAAATTCCCGGCCGAATTTCGACACGTGTGTACGAGGCTTAACTCTAACCTGTTTTACCTATTCCGCTGACCAATACCAATTAGGCAGCAACAGCACAACTGCTTTTCATTGGACTCCTCTGAACACCGCCAAATGCCAAAAAACTGGTAACATGCTTTGAGCAAAAGCAAAGATTACTGTTCAGACTATGCAACCAGTTCTTCCTAAACAAGGTGCTTCAGTTGAGATCATGTGACCCACCATCCACCAAGTGGTGATGTGCCCTGCATCAAACCCAACTAGTGCAATCGGTTTGGTTTCCCAAAATTTTTTACTACTCATTGGTACAGGGCCAGAGGATCAGTAGAACAGTTCATTTTAGACTACAAGTCTGCTTTAGTGTAAATGAAATAGAATCTCCACTTGTAAGCAGACATTGTATACTGTGTAAGGCTATACTGTCAATACAGGGCTGTTCAGTCCTGCCTTGCATCACAGTAGTTAAACGTTAACTGCCTAGTTTAAGATTATACCTTCTCCCATAGCAAGCACAATGGGTATTCTGGAGAACAGGCACCCAAAGGTGAACACCCCCCATGCTCCATTGTAACCTCTTTGAAAACCTGCATTTCTGAGGATGGAGCACACATGCATCGACCCCCCCCCCCCCCCTCCATTCAATACACAGGGTTTCATAGCAGGCCAAGTCACATGTGGTGCTTCAAGCATATGGCATTTCTAGTTTTACAAGGCACATTAACCTGAAAGCTTAAAGTGATAGTAAACAATCTTGTAAAATAATCCATTTAGTTTAAAATCAAAATGAAAGGTTAGTGCCGGTTCACACTGCAGCGGCACGACTTCTGGGGCGACCTGAGAAGTCGCGTGCACCGCGACTTTGGTGCGACTTGCACGGACTTCATAAAATGAATGTCAATGCAAGTCGCCCCGAAGTAGTACAGGACCCTTTTTCTAAGTCGGAGCGACTTGTGTCACTCCTATTAGAACCGTTCCTGTACTACACAATGGACCGCAACTTGCCAGGCTGACAAGTCGCCTGGCAAGTCGTACTAGTGTGAACCGGCACTAAAACCTTTGTATATGGATCTAAAAAAAAATAAAATAAAATACCTTTCTCCCCCCTTTTTTATAAGTGATCACATTCCCTCTGTTCTCAGCTGCATAAGAACTGGAGAGGAGGAGGATAAGCAGTACACAGTTCCCCAGCGTACGGCTGTGCAGCGGGGGGGGGGGGTGTCAGGACAAGTCAGATCATCGGAGAGCATACCGAGTTCCCAGTACAACTAGAGAACTGACTACTGTGTTCTCCTGCTTAGCGTGGTCAGTTTTTAATAGGAAAGCAGGAGGGACTAGCAGGAAGATTTCTCAAAGGAAGCAATACAAAGATACTCTCATACTAGTAACATGGTACGACAGGTTAGGAATAGGAAGTGTTGGGGGTAACAAATGCTTTAAACCATGCCAAAAGCTTATTGCAGTTGGCAATGATGAATAGGCCCAACCACAAAGTCCTTGCAGTACAACAAGCTGGGCAAATGTCTGCAAGACCATGGGCCTTGCTAACCACATTGCCTGCCCATGCTAAAGAGTAAGTGGCAAAACTCTGCAGAGCCGAGTGCAGTAAATCAAAAACATTCAAAGAAAAATCAATTGGCACTCACTTCAATAAAGTGGAGGAGATCAGTCACTGACCAGGGTCTTTTATAGGAGATGCTTGTTAATGCCGCTGTGAAAGAAGGATAGTACCTTAAACTGGCCCATAATTCCTGGGTTTGGAATTGCATATGGGGCATGAGTTCCTTGTTTCCCAGCAGACAAGTTGTGATAGCTAGGGGGTGTTAGCCCCCTATGTGTACCTACTCTTGCTGGGTGCTGAGCGGACCTAGGACAGTGTTCGGTTTGCTTCCCCCCATAATTAAGGCTGCATTCACATGTCAGCATATGGATCGCGGGCAGAATCGCCGCTATTTCGCCCGCGATCCGTAGATCATTGCAAATCGCGGGACGCCTGTTAGTTGCCCGTGATTTGCAATAGCACCTCAAACGCTGAGCGATGTTGCCGCGATTTCCGCCTGCCGAATCACGGTAACATCGCGCTAAAAAAAAAAAATCTTTTTTTTGTGCGATGTTACCGCGATTCGGCAGGGGTGCTATTGCAAATCACGGGCAACGCACAGGCGTCCCGCGATTTGCAATGATCTCTGGATCGCGGGCGGAATCACAGCAATTCTGCCCGCAATCCATACGCTGACATGTGAATGCAGCCTAAAGTAGCATCACCTGTTCTGCTACAAACCAGTTCATCTGAAAGATCTTCTGAAGAGCAACCCGAGATACAGCATCCCTTGATGTCCCCACTCTTCTACAATAATCGAGTTTTCCTGTTGCCGTGCATTGTTTACATGCCTACATGATTAGTTCACTATATTAGGCAATTATGCAGTGGGCCTGATGCTGATGGTGTCTGGTGTAACAATTGAATTGCATGAAGTGGATATAGATTTTAATCTTTAGCTTGATTGCCAGATTTTTTGAAAAAGTGACAGGCGAATCGGAAGGCCTGTGTGAAAGGGGCCAAAAGGTTGTCTAACAAACCTCTGAGGGCTTCACAGAGCAGCTGTATTTATACTGCGATTAAGAGTCGATTCACACTGAGGCGACACGACTCCTTACTACTTCGGGGGCGACTTGTGCATTACCATGCACCACGACTTCGGAGCGACTTGCAGGGACTTCACATAATGGAAGTCTGTGCAAGTCGCTCCGAGGTCGCCCTGAAGTAGTACAGGACCCTTTTTCTAAGTCGGAGCGACTTGTGTCGCTCCTATTAGAACGGGTGCTGTATCGGTCAATGGACCGTGAGGGAGCGTGACTTGTCAGGCTGACAAGTCGCCTGACAAGTCGCGCTAGTGTGAACCGACACTAAGTCCCCGTTCACATGCAGGCGACGCTACTTCCAGGGGCGACCTCCGAGGTCGCGGTGCTAGCAGCACGCCGCGACCTCGGAGCGGCCGGCACGGACTTCATAACATTGAAGTCTATGGCGGTCGCCTCCTGGTCGCCCCAAAGAAGCTCCGGACCCTTTTTCTAAGTCGGAGCGACTTGTGTCGCTCCTATTAGAACGGGTCCGCAGCTTCCCTATGGAAGGCGACCTGCGGGGCGACCAGGTCGCCCAAGTGTGAACGGGGGCTAAATTACACACAGGAGGACTATTTACTAATTAGGTGACTTCTGAAGGCAATTAGTTCTACTAGATTTTAGTTAGGGGTATCAGACCCCGTTCACACTGGGGCGATGCTACTTGCCGGGGCGACCTCACTGGTCGCGGTGCGCAGCTCGCACCGCGACCTCGGAGCGGCTGGCACAGACTTCATATCATTGAAGTCAATGCAGGTCGCCCCAAAGAAGCTCCGGACCCTTTTTCTAAGTCGGAGCTCCTATTAGAACGGGTCCACAGCTACTCTATGTCAGGCGACCTACGGCGACCTGTCAGGCGACCTCGCCCCAGTGTGAACGGAGTCTTAGAGTAAAAAGGGGTGAATACAGTTACACCCCACACTTTTCAGATCTTTATTTGTAAAAAAAATTGAAACCATTTATTTTACTTTCACTTCACAATTATGTGCCACTATGTTAGTCTATCACATAAAATCCCAGTAAAACATTAACTTTTTTGGTTATAAAACATGACCAATGTAGAAAATTTCAAAGGGGTATGAATACTTTTTCCCCAGGCACTGTACATAGTATAGAGTGGGATAATGTTGCTGTATACATATTCATTGTGTAGAGTGGGATAGTATTGCTTTAGATGGTGAATCTGATACAGATCACCTCAATGACCTTGCAGTCAAGCATCATTACTCTGGTCTAGGCAAACGCATGTCTGTAGCAAACATGGCCGCCAGTAAGCCATATGGATGAGTAGAGGTCACCTGCTTAACACCACGTTTATGACAGGCAATAAAACCGCCATCAATCACTTATATGTAAATGGACACGTGTCTGCCGATACATACTGATTCAGAAGCACACCGCCCTTGTAGAGCCGCTGATCACTGCTACAAACACACGTCAGATTGCTGCTACTACAAACAAATGGCAACCACCACAACCTTTAACCACTTCTGGACCGGAAGGATTTGCCCCCTTAATGACCAGGCCATATTTTGCGATTCGGCACTGCGTTACTTTAACAGACAATTGCGCGGTCGTGCGATGCTGTACCCAAATAAAATTTACGTCCTTTTTTTTACAACAAATAGAGCTTTCTTTTGGTGGTATTTGATCACCTGTGGGATTTTTTTTTTGCGCTATAAACAAAAAAGTGCGACAATCCTGAAAAAAAAAATATTTCTCACATTCTGCTATATAAAACATTCCCCAAAAAAATAGAAATTTAAAAATCAAAATTTAACATTTTAGGCCAATTTGTTTTCTGCTACATATTTTTGGTTAAAAAAAAAAAAAAGAAAAATCGCAATAAGCGTATTTTGATTGGTTTGCGCAAAAGTTATCGCGTCTACTAACTACGGGAAAGATTTATCATATTTATTCATTTATTTATTTTACTAGCAATGGCGGCGATCTTCAATTTTTAGCGGGACTGTGACAATGCGACGGACAGATCCTTCCCCTAACTGACATTTTTGACACTTTTGGGGGTACCAGTGACATTACTACAGTAATCGGTGCTAAAAATATGCACTGTTACTGTAATAATGACACTGGCAGGGAAGGGGTTAACACATAAGTGATCAAGGAGTTAAGTGTGAGCCTAGGGGAGTGTTTCTAACTGTATTGGGGCGTGGCTTATGAAATAATCAGAGACATGTGATCCTATATAGAAGGATCACAGGCACTCAGTGATCGATCCAGTGAGAAGAACGGTCAGCTGTGTTAACAGCTGACCGTTCTCTCTCTCAGCGGGGAATGATCGCGGGTGGCCAGCGGCAATCGGAGCCGCCTGCCCCGAGCATTGGAGACCCCGCTGACGAGTGGGGGTGGTAGCGCGCTGCCGGCGGCACGCGCTCGCCTCTTAGTTTCAGGTGCGCTCGACAAATGTATACCTATGTCAGTTTGCGCAGGAGGGGCTGCCTGCCGCAGTATAACTGCGGCGGGCGGTCCGGAAGCGGTTAATGGCCCTTTGCAGCAAAGGAGCGCATGGCAGGGCAATGTGTCCAATAAAGATTCCCAGCCAGCCACAAACTGAACTGTCCTAACCGCTCACGTTAAAACCAAGGCGTTTTAGTTTGCACACATTTGCAAATACACGCGTAAACTGCAGAGGCCACATCACCCCAGTATACTGCAGTCCTACGGGCCCTGTCACACGGGCGTTCAGTTTTTTTTTTTTTTTTACACGGAGCGGACGACACTTGTGTCATCCGCTCCGTATGTCCGCATATCATCCCATCCGTTTGCATGTATGTAGGTCTATGGGCATTGCGGATGTCAGCGGATGACACCGCTGACAACCGATTTTGCTTCCTTTCAGTTTTTTAAACTGAAGAAAAATAGCGTTCTGTTCCGTTCCAAAAACCGGAACAGAACTGGAAGGACACAAATCGGATGTCAGCGGATGGTTATCCGCTGACATCCGCAATCCCATAGACATGCATTATGTTCGTATATCATCCGCAAAAAAATAGGATGATTTGCGGACATGCGGAACGCCCGTGTGAAAGGGCCCCAACTCTAATTCTGAGAGGGCAGTACACTGGGGTGCCATGACTTGCACGCTGCAGCTTATGCATGTACTTGCAAATGTATGCTAACTAAACCCCTTGGTTTTTATCATGAACGGACGCTGGGTTCACACTGGCATTGCATGCGATTCACACCGCATTGCTGTGCAGATCACATGCGTGTCTGTGCGATGCAAATTCAGACATACAAATCGTATGGCTGAAATATCACAGTCACACCAAAATGGTGCAGGACCCTCTTTTTTGATCCGCACTGGAATCGGATCACATGGGTGTTCACGCCCATGCGATCCGATTCCTCTACCATTTGACAGTTGCACAGCGAACCGATCTGAGGGCGTCATTACCTTTTAATTGACACCCAGTGTGCAGAGGGCAGTGTGAACTGCGAGTGACATGCAATGCAGGAACTGGCGCTGGTTCTTCCTGCATCCCATTTGTGTGACCCCAGCCTTAGACAAGGCTATTTGGTTTGTTGCAGGCTGGCTAGTGAGCTGGGATATTTGTTGTTTTCAGATTGTTACTACCACACCAAATAGAGGAGAGTAATCCCCAACTATTGTCTAGGGAAGTTCAGTGTAATGTAGGTCAGCCTAATGAAAGCCAACAAGATGCAAGTACAGGGTGGGGGGGGGGGAATCTTTTCATAGGAGAGTGTTCAGGGGATTACAGTGCCCGGGAGCCCCCAAATGACCCGACACTGCAAACCAAAAATACAGCAAGGAAAGCTGTAAAAATTCAATTTCCAGCAAGATCAAAAGCACTGGAAAAGCCCAGTGTAGAGTGTATGGCATGGCAGTAAATTGATGCAACAGATAAAGTAAACCTCGCATCTTCATCTTAAAAATAGTAGTGCAAAGAAATGAAACTGCAAAGATGCACTTGGCCAAAACAAGCAGTTTTTACTAGTGATTGACCAATGTTTTTTTATTGCTGATACCAATATTTTGGTCACCGCATATCAGTATCGGCCGATATTTTCATGCATTAAAATTTTCTCTTTTTTTTTTTACAGGTACTCTTAGAGGGATCTGGGGGTCTAAGAGACCACCAACCCCTCCTCTGCACTTAAAAGCATTCAAAACGCCAAATTTGGCCATTTTGAAAGCTGTCTTTTTTTAATTTGGCGCAGAGTACCCCAAAGTGATGTCATGACATCACTTCCAGGTTTTTACATGGAGACCCGATCAGAGCCGAATGCGGCTTTGATCGGGTCTTCTCTTAGGCGGCCATGTAGGCTGGTTGCCCGGGTCTCCCGGTGGGACGGGGGACCCGGGCGAGCAGCCGAAGGCGGCGGGAAGGGACATTCCCTCCCGCTCCTTGTAATGACAGAGCCGCATCGGTTGTCATTACAAGACAGCGGACCGTTGGCTATGGACGCCGGTACCGGGGCGATGCCTCTAGCTGCAGGCATCACTCCGGTACAAGCACTTTCCAAAATATCGGCAATATCGGTCACCTCAGGGGTCGATTCCGATATATCGGGGAAAGTGCTGATCAGCTTTGCCGATATTCGGTTGATCCCTAATTTTTACATTCTTTTTGAATGTAATTCGGTTGCGTTTCTGCATTGAAGCTAACGGGGCGCAATTTCACGTTGAAGCCAATAGGATGCAGCATGCCATTATCGGCACTTTTTTTTTTATCAGCAAAACGCAGCTAACCCTATTTAAGGCGGTAAATCGGTGCATCCCTACTTTAAATATCTAAAGCCAAACATCCCCCCCATTTATGAGAGAGTAAAAATAGTTAAGAGCTGACCACCAGGCACAGAACGCTCATCTAGATTCTTCAATAGGCAATAAATCCACTTTGTATGAACCAAATGCCTTTGCAAACCCAGATTTTGCCTTGTAAAAGTAGCAGTAACATCACTGCTATACTGGGGTTGGACAAAAATATGGAAACACTACAGGATTTGCAGGTGTGAAATTTAGGACATGTTTTGCGTTGAAATTGAAGTGATTTAACCTACTCTTGCTTCCGCTGTGTGAGGAGACTCCTGGCTAAAAATGTGGGAAGCCTCACTTTTTT